>NW_021407791.1:0-204 GCF_001605985.2 Dendrobium catenatum | reverse complement strand
TTCAACAGAACTGGTGATCAAGCCCGAAGAAAGGTACGTCTTTATTTTCAGTAAATTTCAATTATTTTATTTTTAATTATTAAATATGCATTCTAGTCCCTATTTTTCCTATTTATTTGCATGAACTGCGAGGAATGGTACTGGTCGAGGGAACAAAAGTACAAGGTGCTAAAGGTGTCAGTCGCCTCTATCCAACCGGGTAGA
>NW_021407790.1:0-310 GCF_001605985.2 Dendrobium catenatum | reverse complement strand
CAAATTAAAAATTGTACTGTACGAACACATTCGTACAGTATGATGAACAGAGGTGAATTCAGATCATCTCGGAGATCGTCCTGGATGATCCCTTATTTTTGTCTCATCGTACTGTACGATATATATCATACATATGATGAATAGAAATGATATTTGATCATCCTGGAATTCATACTAGACGATGCGTTAATTCTCACCATTCATACTATATGATGTGTATCGTACTGTATGATGAATAGAGATGACATTTGATCATCCTGTCTATTATCCTGTTCGAGCAGTAGTGTTGAGGATCATACTGTACTATTTG
>NW_021407789.1:0-719 GCF_001605985.2 Dendrobium catenatum | reverse complement strand
ATCTCAAACTGACTGGGTGCACTGAAAGGGACTGAAATGTTTGCTACCACAACTGACTTGAGTTTCTGATCTTGACTAGATTGCTCAATCCTAGTAAACACAGAGGGCCTAGGGTCTACAGGAGCAGTTTGAGACCCGCATCCCAAAGTGAATTCTAAGATAGGTTTCTGATTAGCAACCTCACTAGGTGGAACAATAGTGAACTCAGGTCCACTAACAGACAACTGCAAATCTTCAAATCCTTTTCCAAACTTGATTATACTACCCTCGGCAAATGGATTGTAGGACAGGTTCATGTTGTCAGACAGGGAGAAAATTAATTTACCCGTCATTTTTCCTGAAATTTAAAAGAGATTTTTAATTAGACTTTGAAAATTTATTTAAATTGTAAAAGTTTAATTAATCCAACTAAATGAACTAAATCCTATCTCATTTCATATATATTGAGTTATATGGAAATATAACTACAATACATAATATTGAGATAAGGATGAATTTTATTTAGTGTTTTAATTTCAACTTTTGAAATTTTGGACCCAGTGCTAATTCAAACATCAAGCTACAAGAATAATGTAACTACAACGTTCGAATTAACATGGGGATTTACTTTACAAATAGGTCATTATAAAGGATCTTCCCGTTAGTTTTCTAACGGGGTCCAAAATAAGACCTCTAAAAAAATTTTTTAGATACCGGCCGAATTATTCAAGAATGAAATG
>NW_021407787.1:0-247 GCF_001605985.2 Dendrobium catenatum | reverse complement strand
GGGTCCATCATCCATTCCCCCACTATCCGCTTTAAGTATAAGATGCTATAATTTCTATTTTAAATATTAAATTTCCAAACATCCAAACTTTCCAAATTCCCAAATTCTCCAATCTTTCCAATCTCAAATCCATTGCTGCTACTATATGCCAGATAACTCGTATTCCCTACGTATCTGATTGACGACTAGCCTTAATCGAAAGTTCTCTCTGGTGATCGAGAGGGGTAATTAACTATAGGGGCTTGCG
>NW_021407786.1:0-983 GCF_001605985.2 Dendrobium catenatum | reverse complement strand
TCGTTATAGAAGAACTATCGTACACCCAATATGTCATCTACAGGGCAAATACAGAAGAGAACTGTAGTAGATAGGAGCTCTTACAAGATGCTGTAGAAGACCTACAGTACGCTCAATATGTTGTCCACATGCAAAGATACCAAATGACTACACATCAAATGCAAGGCAGGAGACCTGTTAGTGTACTACATTCCACCTGTAAAAAGCAATGAGTAGTGCACGACAGTCTACCTGTACGAAGCAGCGAACAACTGTATTCAGAAGCTGCTACGCCACTCCACCGGATCTGCAACATTCGTACAAGCAGACAGAAGGCGTCCACAACTACAACGCAACGCCACCGGATCTGCAACATCCGTACAAGCAGACAGAAGGCGTCTATAAACATTCCAAAAATACCCCCTGCACGTGCACTATAAATTGTATACACATAGGTACACTAAAGGGGGTATTTAAAAATCACCCGCATGGGCCCCAGCGAGGGTGTTATTGGTACACACGTGGCGCCTAGGGATGATGCGCGGGTCGATAAGTGAATTCTAGTTCAAACCCAATCCTTCTATACTGATCAATAGAAGTCGACAGGGTTCGAACCTTTAAATAAATACATGATTGTGGGGATCAATGTATTTGTTTCAATACATTCATATTAGGCCTTCAATGCCTACAATCAATATGAATTCACTAATAAATGCTCAAAGCCTACAAAACCCAATCCTCCGTCGACAGCCCGACAGAGTTGACAAGGTTATCCATAAAAGGAAATGACCCCTAAACACCCCGATTATGGCCGTGTTGAATTCAGATCTCAACCGGAGGGGTTTCCAAATATTTTTTCAAGTATCTCCAAAATATCCAAAATCCATTTCAAATATTTCATAACTCCACTCAAATACCCACAAAAATCCTAAAATTCCAGAAAATACCACAAAAATCTTAAAATCTTAAAAACCCAAAAATATTTAAATTTGAAATCATCCATC
>NW_021407785.1:0-1726 GCF_001605985.2 Dendrobium catenatum | reverse complement strand
CGTCGGTCCGGTGGGAGCTAGGCCTTTAGTGGTGGTCCAGCAGAAGTTCGGGCCTCAGGTGGTGGTCCGACGGAAGTATGAGCCTCAAGTGGAGGTCCAACATAAGTCTGGGCCTCAGGTGGTGGTTCGGCAGAGCTCAGGGCCTCAAGTGGTGATCCGGTAGAGCTCAGGACCTCAAGTGGAGGTCCGGCGGAGCAACGATGTCAAGCGGTGGTCTGGCGGAGGTGAAGGCCTCTAGTGGTGGTTCGGCAAATGTGAGGGTCTCAAGTGGTGGTCCAGTGGAGCAATGACGTCAAGCGATGGTCCGATGGAGGTGAGAGCCTCAAGTGGTGGTTCAGCGGAGCAACAATGTCAGGCGGTGGTCCAGCGGAACTCAGGAAGTGGTCGAGGAGGAGTTTCTTCATTCTCTTCTTCCTTCTCTTCTCTTCTTCTCTTTTTACTTGGATCACTTTTCAAGAGAAATGATGGGTCTATTTATAGATTTCTGGAGTGGCATGGCCTGTAAATAGATGAGAGATCACGGGTAAATAGGGAGTCGTTGGATGGACGGCCGATGTTGAATCCCTTGATCGGATTTTGGCGATCTTGGGCTTGTTGGATTTTTCTCGTCGAGCCGCTTGATTCAACTATAAGCACATTAAGTTTAAAAACCATTTGGTGATCCAAATTGTGGTTCGATTCTTCCAACAGCACTTTTAACCCTTGATTTGGACCCGTTTGGGCTCGGATTGAGTTGGATTTAGTGTCGTTGGGTTCGTATTCTCAATACGCTCATTTTGATTATAAGTTTGCTGAAATTGAAGTTCAAATGGTCCCAATTTTAATTTCAAAAGTTTCCAATTTGATTTTGTATCGAGATTCGTGCCCAATCAAGATAATTTTTTATGAAGTATCAATACTATATGTGCAAAAATAGTCTAAGTTAAACCTTCCGAAAATTTAAAATGAACTATCTTGTTATATCATATATATCTAACACATCAGGGCAGTTGATGGCCTGCTTTCTCTTGGCTTGTGGAAAATGGAGATTATTGTTCTGTAATATTGATCAAATAATTCAACAACATCAAGCCTTTATCTCACTACGTGGGGTCAACTTCATGGATATATTTTTCTCAATTTTGTTCTGTTAATACTCAACTTCTCATTTAAATCTAATAAAAATTGTATTTCTAATATTTTCTAACCAAGTCTTTTTATTTCTACATCTACCTCTCTTAACATACGCTAAATCTAATACATCTAGTCTCCTATCCGGGTCATCGAAAGGACAACATTTAATTTGACAATATCGTCTAAGGAAACCCTCTCTAATCTTTATCTGCCACTGGAGTTACTCCAACCTTTTCACTTATATACTCGTTTCACATTCTGTCAGACTGTCACTAAAAGTGAAGCCACTCGTCCACCTAAACATCCTCATCTTTGCAATAGTTAACTTAATTTTATGTTTTTCTTTTAATGGTCACCATTTTGTATCATAAAGCATTGTAGGTCTCACCACCATTCTCAAACTATTCATCTAATATAATTATGTTAAATTCACAGGCCTTTAAGTAGTGCCAAAGTAGCTCTCTTATTAAGTAATATAAAGAATGAATATGATGCAAAAAAAAAAAATCCTATTTAAATATTAGTAAACATACTTTTAATAAGTTAAAAAAATTCTCACAATATTACCTAACCATCATGTTGGAGTATTTAACTCATGGAACCACTCTATGCT
>NW_021407784.1:0-268 GCF_001605985.2 Dendrobium catenatum | reverse complement strand
AAATAATAATTAAATAATTTAATTAATTAAAAATTATTAAAAAATCCCAATATAATTTACAAGTTACTGGAAACATTCCCATGGGTCATACCTGACATTTGGGAATGATTACATGCAGTTTGGAATGAGTTTGGGTCAAAATAATCAAAACCTTCTTAATTAAGGAATTTTAAAATTCAAATAATTAAGAAAACTTTGAAAATTCATAACTAATTATAGAAAATTCATAACTATATATAACTGCTTGAGAATAAATATATCTTGATTT
>NW_021407783.1:0-241 GCF_001605985.2 Dendrobium catenatum | reverse complement strand
ATGAAAGATTACATTATTAATTTAGCTACATAGCACATAATGTATGTTTAAGTCTTTTAATCTACAAAGCTCATCACGATCTATTGGTTGGGAGATTTTTTTATCCCTACTCATATATGAGGTACAGTACACATCTTATTCTCATTTTGAAGTTCATATCATTTTGGAGTTCATCTCCAACTTCAACATGAACAGTTAAACTTCTTATCCCTGCTCATATATGAGGCACAATACACATCTT
>NW_021407782.1:0-300 GCF_001605985.2 Dendrobium catenatum | reverse complement strand
CTCATCCCATAGCTTGATAATCATCCCATTAGTTCATTAGATTTCCCTAAACTCCACCTAAGCATGGCTTGAATGGTTGACCAGTCAAAGTAGTCAACAAAGATTTTGAAAAGAATTTGAATGGTTAATCCCTTATCAATACCCATATCCCCACTCATAACTTGTTCTACATCATCCCAATGGCAAACTACATATCCCTCAAGTCCACATAAGCATTTATTAACTGTTTGACTAGTAATAGTCAATGGGAATGTGAAACCCATTGGAATGGTCAAACCCTTCAACCTGATTTTCCTAGCT
>NW_021407781.1:0-304 GCF_001605985.2 Dendrobium catenatum | reverse complement strand
CTAACCAACCATTAATATTTTTCCAACCATTCGAATATTATGTTGTCTCATATACATATGAATTTACATACATATAAATTCCTAGGTAAATATAAATTTACATATATATAAATTCCTAGGTAAATATTCAATGCTTAAATATTTATATTTACTTGTATAATAATCATTAATCTAAATGACATAAAATATTATGCATAAAAAAGCCTCTCAAACCCCATTGGGATCTTTTTCCTTCTCACTTTTTGGAATCATTAGAGGAACTCCTACATGTGGGGAGGGGAGATAAAATTAGCTACTCATTAAA
>NW_021407780.1:0-203 GCF_001605985.2 Dendrobium catenatum | reverse complement strand
AATGAACCCAAAACCGCAGGTAAACTGCCAGAAGATTCCAACGCAAAAACCACCAGCAACCGCTAGTTTTTATCGACAATCAAACCGCCGATTTGCCGCCAGTTTTAACCGTTGGTATTCAGTGAACTTCCTATAGTGTTAGTAATAGATTAGATAACTAAGATAGGTTTGGTGAGGAAATATTTTGCTAAGTAATGGATGAG
>NW_021407779.1:0-226 GCF_001605985.2 Dendrobium catenatum | reverse complement strand
GTAACTTCAATTTAATTAGGATTACTTTTTGTTTTTAAATCCCCAAACTTCTTTTACACACGCGTAAAGTCCTAAGGGTTAGTAATAACAAAAAAAAATTTTATCCTATATAACAGTAGTGACACTTAAGGACAAAAATTAAGGACCGAGTCTTAGAAAATCTAGACTTAAGATGCATGCACACTTTAGAATAGAAACTTATAACATAGAAAATTTAGTGACATCT
>NW_021407778.1:0-214 GCF_001605985.2 Dendrobium catenatum | reverse complement strand
ATCATACCTTGCGTAGTAGTGTCGGCGGTGCTGATATCGAGGTCGAGGATTATCCCCACCATGCTATAAGAGCGTGTATAGGGCTTACCCATCTTGTCGCACCTATCACACCGGATTTCCCCCCACCGTGCTACAAGAGCACGTATATGGGGTCCACCGGCACGTCAAGCACGTCGAGGGCATGATTTGAAACTTTATACCTTGCGTAGTCATC
>NW_021407777.1:0-291 GCF_001605985.2 Dendrobium catenatum | reverse complement strand
AGTTTTTGTACAGGCTCCTCTGCCTTGCTATGGGAGAAAAAGGAGAGTCACTGAGTTTAGTGCAATACCTAGAGGAAAGGCTCTAGGGAGTTGACATAGGTGAAGTTGACTGAACCAGTATAAAATATGGTGTATTCTTTCTTATTGCGTTTTCCACATGTAATTTTCGCACTATTTTTTGGTGAATGATTGTTTGTTTTGTGGTTTTAAAATATTTCAAAAGATTATGGTTTTTGTTTAAGAATTTTTAAAACACCAATTCACCCCCCCCCCCCCCCCCCCCCCCCCCCC
>NW_021407776.1:0-219 GCF_001605985.2 Dendrobium catenatum | reverse complement strand
CGGGCTCTTCAATTTTGGGCAAGATTGGAAGATCATAGAGAGTCTCACGGTGAGTACCTTACTTGGAAATACACGAGAAGAGAACTCAACTTAAAATATAGACCCTCTACCTGTGGACACCCTGCTGGTTCTAAGTTTAGGTCAGCCCATCAAACCATTGGGTATTACACTCTCAATACCCCTACCCCTACCCCTAGTGACCGTCATTTAGAGCACCAC
>NW_021407775.1:0-223 GCF_001605985.2 Dendrobium catenatum | reverse complement strand
ATATAATTTTATTTTCATTAAATGTTTAAAAAATATTAATTCAAAATTTTAATATTTTTTCTATTTGATGAGGCTACGTATCGATCGACCCTTATAAAATACTAACTGATTTGTATGATAATAAATGTTATCCTAATAATTTAAAACAATGTTAAAAATAATATAAAAGTAAGGAAATTATTTTTCTTTAGAAGGCATATAATATAATTTTAATTATTAAACA
>NW_021407774.1:0-305 GCF_001605985.2 Dendrobium catenatum | reverse complement strand
ATATGTGTTTGTGTATTTACTAATATTTCAGGTACACAATGCACCGTTCTTTTAAGATTCAAGACTCAAAATTGTGTAGAATTGATTATATTAAATGAGTTGTAATTTTCATTTTTGAGTAAAGTCCTATAATAATATATGTTAGTTTGTTGATCATGCACACACATAGAGGGAGCAAAAAAATATTTTTAAATATTTTAATTTTTCTTTACATCGTACAGTATGATCTGTATCATACTGTAAAATCTAATGTAATAAAAGATAATTAAATATTTTATTTTCCTAAATTTTTTTTTTTAAATATA
>NW_021407773.1:0-816 GCF_001605985.2 Dendrobium catenatum | reverse complement strand
TAAAAGTTATTGTACTACAATAATGAGGAATTATTGAAGATCTAGATACAATATATGAAATCCTAACAAAATAAATAGGGCAATTCAGAGACGCAAAATCTAGAGTTGATAAGTAACTAAATAATCTCCTAAAAGTAGGAATTGTGAGACCTAATGCCATTATTTCAGTCACTTTATGGACCTGCCTAGACTGAAAAAAAGAAAACCTGTCTATGCTAAGGTCAATTTAGAAGTTTGGCTTTTGTAGTTCAATGATGAAAAGTGTTAGTGTTTTCTTCAATGAACAAATAAAGTATATGATATGGTTGGACCAGTCCAGTCAGCCTAACCTGTGGGCCGGCTCCTGCAATACAGCAGGTGCAAGTTGCTTGAGGGTTGTTTAGTCATTTGTTGTTAATTTTGTGTTTGCTTTAAGTAGGAGTTTTTATTTGGGTTAGGGCATATTTTTTATGGCTAATTATGAGTTCTCTTTGATGTCTTAGGCTCTAGCACTGTCTAGAGAGTTTTGGAGAGATTGATCCTCCTCTAGAATAAATGAGAGTTTGTATATTGCTATTTCTTTTCATATCCTAGAAATCAAAAGTTTTTTTTTTCATCAATAAAAACCTATAAATCTGATTGGTTAATATGCTAAAATTTTGATTTTAGCAATTATGTCATATTTTTCCTATTGTTTATTATCAATAAACTTTGAAACTTTGAATATGGCGGTTCATGCTGTGACATGGTGATTTAGGACATTCTTGCCTCCCGCCCGCAAGAAGTCACGTTTGAGTCACTCAACCTTAAATAAAAATAAAATAAAATAAAAAAATA
>NW_021407772.1:0-251 GCF_001605985.2 Dendrobium catenatum | reverse complement strand
TCTTTTGAAGTTCATTTTGAAACTTAGGGTTTTAACCTAATATTTGAACCCTAGGCTTCAAATCCATCTCCTTCCCTTCTCTTTTCTAATGTAACAAAGGACGGGATCAGTATGGCAGAGAAGATAATTCATGAAAAGAGTTTTACTAAAATAAAGTTTGACGTACAATTTACAGCTACAGAAGGGGAAATTCCTTATAATTACATTATAAGGGTTAGTACTTTCTTCTTTTAAATTTATTTATTTGTTAT
>NW_021407771.1:0-321 GCF_001605985.2 Dendrobium catenatum | reverse complement strand
GTCTGATTCAATCACTGTTGTTTCATCCTCAAAGAATCCTTCGTCATTATTGATATCATTAGCATCCACAAAATGGATGCACTCAGTCTCAGGTTCAGGGGACCTTTTCTTTTTAATGCATTCCTTTATTATAATCATACCTGCAGGGTCAAGGAATGGGGAGTCTAAAGGTTGAATGGGATGGCTAGAAGTGGGACCAAGTGGGGAGCTATAAGAGATTGAACTATCAGAAGACCCAATAGAGGGTCGGCCTTTAAGTTTTGGAGAGGACCTACAGCGTGGGACAGCAACCCTGATGTTACTAAAGGATGGGTGACCACT
>NW_021407770.1:0-226 GCF_001605985.2 Dendrobium catenatum | reverse complement strand
ACTCCATCCCCAATAACTCCACTATTTGATTGGAAATAAATTGTGGGTTGCCCCACTGTCAATCAACACAACCACCTCGCGGTCAGCTATCTGTCCTCTCACTTTCATAGTGTGACTTAGGGTGAATCCCACTACAGAGTTGAGGGAGACTTCTGCTACATCCAGGTGCAGCTTCTCCTCCTCCTCCTTATCAGATCTGCTGCCTCCTCCCTCCTCGTCTTCCTCA
>NW_021407769.1:0-209 GCF_001605985.2 Dendrobium catenatum | reverse complement strand
GCATTTGAAGGCTTTAATGATGTTGGAATTCGGAGATCTTGGGCTCGTTGGATTCATATCGTCGAGCCGTTCGATTCGAGTATAAGCTCGTCAAAATCGGAGATCGTTTGATAACTCAAATTGTGGTTTGAACCTTCCAACAGCGCTTTGAGCCCTTGATTCGGACTCATTTGGGGTTGGATTGGGTCGAATTGGGTCGAATTCGTATT
>NW_021407768.1:0-205 GCF_001605985.2 Dendrobium catenatum | reverse complement strand
CTCGTATATATTATGCACAACAAGAGGTTGAGAGAGAGAAGGTTGAGGAATAAGGGTTGAAGGATGATGAGGACCCATTAGTGTGTGATGATGTGTCGTCTGATAATGAGTGGTTCATAGATGATGAGACAGATTTGCCATTATCAGACTTACAGTTAAAAGATCTAACTGTGGATGTCTTGAGGGGCGAAGCAGATCAAGTTGG
>NW_021407767.1:0-3370 GCF_001605985.2 Dendrobium catenatum | reverse complement strand
TGTTTTCAACCGGGGCACAAGTCCAATGAGTGCCCCCAAAGGCAGCAAGTCAATATAGCCGAGGGTGAAGAGGAAGGCGAGTATGCCGGCGAGGAATGCGAACCTGAAGGCGAGACGGAGGATGTCCCAGCGGACGAAGGGGAAGCTCTGGTATGTGTGTTAGAAAAACTGTTTTAGCACCGCAACAGAATATCAACTCCCAACGCCATTCCATTTTTAGAACTCGCTGCACGATTGGCGGGAAGGTATGCGATTTATTGATTGATAATGGCTGTACTGAGAATGTTATCTCAAGAGCTGTGGTGCAAAGTCTACACCTGAATACTATAAAAAATGCTCACCCGTATAAGATAAGTTGGGTCAAGCATGGGATGGAGATTCTTGTGTCGGAATCTTGCAGGGTGACCTTCTCCATTGGTAAACAATATGTCGGGGAAGTATTATGTGACGTTCTGGACATGGACGTCTGCCATTTGATTCTAGGAAGGCCATGGCAATTTGATGTAGGTGCCACCTATGACTGCCTAGCTAATGTTTATTCCTTTGATTGGAACGGTCGTCGCCTCAGACTACTACCTGCACAGGGAGAGTTTAATTCGAAGGCTGCACTCCCACCAAGACAGAACTCTGTGCAAATAATCACGGGGGCGAGTTTGATGCATTGCTGGAAGGAGCCTGCTCCGTTATTTGCCTTGTTGGTGACCGAACCCAGCCATGATTGCTCAAAGTCACTGTGGCCTATTGAAGTCCAGAATTTGTTGCATCAATATAGTGATATTGTCCCTGAGAATCTGCCAAATGAATTGCCCCCTCTCCGAAGCATACAACATCAAATAGATTTGGTACCGGGAGCTGTCCTACCAAACTTGCCGCACTATAGGCTTAATCCCAAAGAACAACTCATCCTCCAAGAACTGATCGATGACTTATTGAAACGGCAGTTCATACAGACAAGCTTAAGTCCGTGTGCAGTTCCCGCATTGCTCGTGCCCAAGAAGGACGGGACCTGGAGGATGTGTGTAGATAGCCGGGCAATCAATAAAATCACTGTCAAATACAGGTTTCCAGTCCCTCGAATTGATGAATTACTAGATCGGCTGACTGGGTCTGCAATTTTTTCGAAGCTAGATCTTCGCAGCGGCTACCACCAGATCCACATACGTCCAGGAGATGAGTGGAAGACTGCGTTCAAGACGCCGCAAGGGTTGTACGAGTGGAAGGTAATGCCGTTTGGCCTATGCAATGCACCCTCTACCTTCATGAGGATGATGAACGAGGTTTTAAAACCATATTTAGGAAAAATTTGTATTGTCTATTTCGATGACATTTTGGTGTACAGCAACTGTTTGGACAGCCACATGAGCCACTTACGAACCCTCTTTGAAGTATTAAGGCAGCAACGGTTGTGTCTCAACCTACCCAAGTGCGAGCTGGCAGTACCGAAAGTTCATTTCCTGGGTTTCGTGATATCAGCAGACGGTGTTCATATGGATCCACAGAAAATCAGTGCAGTGCAAGATTG
Source organism: Dendrobium catenatum (assembly GCF_001605985.2). NCBI lineage: Eukaryota > Viridiplantae > Streptophyta > Magnoliopsida > Asparagales > Orchidaceae > Dendrobium > Dendrobium catenatum. Next base: position 1,848 of record NW_021407767.1, on the reverse strand, counting down.
GCCGCCGCCTACTTCTTTTTTTGAAGTGAGAAGCTTCCATGGGATGGCTAATTACTACCGAAAGTTCATTCAGAACTTTAGTATTTTGATGGCTCCAGTGACCGATTGTCTCAAAGCCAAAGTATTTCATTGGGGAGACGACCAACAGCTAAGTTTTGAGGCTGTTAAGCAAGCTTTAACTTCGGCCCCGGTCCTAGCACTTCCAGATTTTGACAAAGTGTTCATGGTAGAGACCGATGCGTCGTCTATTGGAGTTGGGGCAGTGCTTTCACAAGATGGCAAGCCGGTAGCATTCTTCAGTGAAAAACTTAGTGACACTCGACGGAAGTGGTCCGCCTATGAACAAGAGCTCTACGCCATTATCCGCGCACTAAAGCAATGGGAGTTGTACTTACTGCACCAGGACTTTGTTTTGTGCAGCGACAACAAAGCCTTGCAGTATCTTAATAGTCAGAAATCCATAAACAGGATGCACGCTAGGTGGCTTATGTTTATTCAAAGATTTTCCTTCACCTTCCAACATAAACCCGGAACGAATAACCGGGTAGCTGATGCTCTTAGTAGGAAGAATGTTCTCCTTACACGGCTCCAAGCTGAAACCACTGGTCTGGAATGTCTCAAGGAGTTGTACGAATCCGATCCTGACTTCAAGGAATTCTGGGAGGCTTGCCAAAGCAAATCGGCCACAGGTGAATACTCAATCAGGCATGGGTACTTATTCAAACACAATTTACTCTGCATTCCTGTATCTTCTTGGCGTCCATTCTTGATACGCAAAGCCCATGGTGGCGGACTTGCCGCACATGTGGGACGCAATAACACCTTAAAACTTGTTCAATCTCGTTTTTTTTTGCCTCGGCTGCGGCGCGACGTGATTCGCCTGGTGGAAAGTTGTCCGATTTGCCAATCATACAAAGGTGGAGCTCAAAATACAGGCTTGTATATGCCACTACCTGTGCCAGACTCAATATGGGAAGATCTTAGCATGGATTTTATTTTGGGACTACCCAGAACTCGGCAAGGACATGACTCCATCTTAGTCGTCGTCGACAGATTTTCCAAAATGGCGCATTTCTTGCCATGTAGGAAAACTTCTAACGCCATGAATATAGCTCAACTTTTCTTTAAGGAAATCGTGCGTTTGCATGGCGTACCCAGAAGCCTCACGTCGGATAGAGATGTGAAATTCGTCAGTCACTTCTGGCGAGAGTTGTGGAAACGATTGGGCACGGACATCCGCCTCAGTTCTGCATATCACCCACAGACAGATGGGCAAACCGAAGTAGTTAACCGCACGTTAGGCAACATGCTGCGTTGCCTTAGCTTGTCCAAGACCACCCGAAGCAATGGGAAGAGGTCCTGACCCGAGCAGAATTTGCCTTCAATTCGATGACTAATCGCTCGACAGGTAAGTCACCTTTTCATATCGTTTATACTAAAGCACCTAACTTGGCAATCGACGTCGCCATCTTGCCCAAGTGCAAATCTCCTGCTGCGGCATCCTTCTCTGGAAGTTATGCAAACATGCTTACGGAAGTGAGGCAACAAATTCTGAAATCCAATCAACGGTACAAGGAGACCGTTGATCGCCGCCGCAGACAACGCCTCTTCAACATTGGAGATTTAGTGATGGTTCGTCTCAGGAAGGAGAGATTCCCACCCGGCACTTATTCAAAATTGATGCGTAGAAAAGTGGGTCCTCTACCTATCACTGCCAAGATAAACGATAATGCTTATATCGTGGACTTGCCAGCAGATTACAACATGTCATCGACCTTCAATGTCTCAGATATTTGGGCATATTCTCCACCAGATGAGGCCAACGTGATCCTTAGCTCGTCGGAGTCG
>NW_021407766.1:0-423 GCF_001605985.2 Dendrobium catenatum | reverse complement strand
CTCCTACCGGACATGTGCTATCACTTTTCTTAATCCGCCACTAATTCACGGGAGAAATTATTCTGTTCGGATACCAAACGGTCTGGAGACCAATCAGAATACATCAAATCATCCAGTACAAACAGTACGGAGCAAAAAAGTGATGTGACACATTCTAATTGATCACCAGAAGGCATCCGGTGTCCGCAAAATAATTTTTCCATTCGAGATCGAAGAACAAAGAAAACCTCTGGCTGCAAGATCATTCTTCAACTGCAGTCACTTCCTTGCCCACAAGTTCCTTGAAACATGAGAAAACAAAGCAAATTTCAGCATCAATAGGTAGAAGCAAAAGAAGAATGCTAAGAGAAAAGTATAGACCTCATGATACAAAGATGAACCATACAAAAATTTCACTTCAGCTCTGCTTTAAAAAGATTTGGG
>NW_021407765.1:0-263 GCF_001605985.2 Dendrobium catenatum | reverse complement strand
TCCATCAAAGAAACGGCGACACATTCAAACTCAGATCCCTACATCAGGAAAACTAATTGGTACACATTGGAGGTAGCCAAAAACTACGGATATAAATCAGCAAAATCAAAAGATGTTTTGTGATAGAAAAAGTAAGGATCAAAGAAGCATATAATATATTTGACCTCATTCCGGAAATTAAATACTCCTGCAGGAGTTGCAGAAGCAACGGGATCAAAGTTTTCAAGAAAACCTTCCATCGAAGCCCTTAGCCTGAAACACAT
>NW_021407764.1:0-269 GCF_001605985.2 Dendrobium catenatum | reverse complement strand
AGATTGAGTTGAATTTGGTGTCGTTGGGTTCGTATTTTCGAGACGCTTAGTTTGACTATAAGTTTGCTGAAATCAGAGTTCAGATGATCCCAAATTTAATTTTTGAAGTTTCCGGGTTATTTTTCTCCTCGAGATTCATGCCCGGTCAAGATAATTTTATGATGACGTATTAATAATATATGATTTACATAAGTATGAAATGTATCAGCAAAAGCAAACACTTTAATTAAGTTGATTGTCGGTAAGAGACTTTGGATTCTTTTGGAATA
>NW_021407763.1:0-472 GCF_001605985.2 Dendrobium catenatum | reverse complement strand
AAATTTTGAATTTCAAATTAATGAATTAATGTCTTAATTGGGAACTTAATGGGGGAAGAAAAAGAAGGGGGCCGGCGATTATGAATAGAGAGAGAGAGAGGGTGAATTCAAAAATCTGAAACTTAATTCAGATTTTGAACATAATTGGAGGAGGATTAATTTGAAATTGATTTCAAATTGGTGGGGTAATTAATGCATTAATAGGTGGCATGAATGAGGGCCCATCCATGGTGGCCGCGGCTTCAAGGGGGAGGGATTGGGCGTGGGAGCAAGTGATTAGTTTCCAAATTGGCTCATGATGTTTGGAGAAAATTTAAAATGAAATCCATTTGAATTTGAATTTCGTCATGAAAACGGAGTTAAAACTTTCCTAATTTGGACATTCCAAAATTGGAAAGTTTTTGAAATTCAAATTTTGAATTTTCAAAATTGGAAGTCGTAGGGAATGGGGGGAATGAGTCCGATGATGAAA
>NW_021407762.1:0-329 GCF_001605985.2 Dendrobium catenatum | reverse complement strand
GTCTCCTTACAGAGCTAATCCGACCCATCGTATGCGGACATGTTTGTTTTTTTGCATTTTCTGCATTTCTTGCTGCCCTTTCCTATAAGAAATAATCGGCATAATAATGTCATTTTTTAATAAACTCAATAACATGATTTATTTTACTAACTCACCTTGTCATGAGGTTGTGACCACTTACTAACAATCTGACACCATTGCGTTGGGTCTACTCCTGCTGGGACAGCCTCCATAATCTCCTCTACTGGTCTACTATCCTAGTGCTCTGCTTTCAAATTAGTTTTATAATTGAGCCATTTCACACCAAGAGATTGCAGTATCCAATGTTT
>NW_021407761.1:0-398 GCF_001605985.2 Dendrobium catenatum | reverse complement strand
AAGGACATGTAACTACAATATGTTAATAGGACAAGCATAAATTTTTGATTTGAAGGTTGAGCTTTTGGACCTTGTCCTACCAACATATTAAGCTATAAACATATATAACTGTAATATGCTAGTTTAAATAAAGAGAAAACTTTGATTTAAAAGCTCAAATTTTCTTAAGAATTATCCTGCCACATATTGAGTTACAAAAAAATATATAACTGCAACATGTTAGCCAGGACACGAAGAAGTTTAAATTTTTGAAGACTTAAAATTTTTTGGACCCAATTCAAATAATACATTAAGTTACTAAAAGAAGTAACAATATATATTACTAAAGATTGGGTAAAGGGAATTTGGACCCAGTGCTAAATCAAACATCAAGCTACAAGAAAAATGTAACTACAATA
>NW_021407760.1:0-455 GCF_001605985.2 Dendrobium catenatum | reverse complement strand
TTGCGAGAGGACCTTCGCAACGAACTGTTTTCCCGGAATGTTACTACACTTGAAAACGCCTACAGCTTAGTGTTAGATCCGGAGGAAATCCGTTCCCAGCACCCTAGCCGACACCATGACTCTAGGCCTTCCTACAGACTTTCCGGTAGTTCCACTCCTTACACCTCCACTTCCTGACCTACCCCAGGGAGCACTACCCGACCACCCACTGGTCCTCCTACACCCCAATCTGATTTCAGGAGTAAGCCTCCCACCCCACCCCGGATACCCCTCGGTCCAGTCCTGATACTAAGTGCTTTCCATGCCAGGGATATGGGCATATCGCTTCTCAGTGCTCCAGTCCCTATAAAGTCTTGATTATCGAGGAAATAGCTGAGGAAGATTTTGAGCCCGAGGTCAATCAAATCTACCAAGTGGAAGATGAGGGTGAATTCTTCGAGAAGGATGATGACATT
>NW_021407759.1:0-458 GCF_001605985.2 Dendrobium catenatum | reverse complement strand
GTCAAAATTTCGCTCAATAAATAACTCGTGAGCTGAGTTTGATAAGCGAAAGAGCTAAGTCTGAGCTGATACAGACTCGACCCGTTCATAGAATTAAGCTCGAGCTTAAACTAGAACTCGATTAACTATCCACTTCAAGTTTAAACTAAGATTAATTATATATTCGAGCTCAGCATGACTCGTTTAGATCCCTAATTTTATTATTTTTTTCATAATTAAGAGTGTCAAAATGAATTGACATATAAGGTTTAGGTCTGACCCGTATATCCACACTTACTTGTTGGCAACCTGAATAACTCAAAGTCAACCGTTTAACCCGTTTTGATTATATATATAGGTGAGTAAAAAAGAATTAAGAAAAATAATATTAAACAGATCATTTTTAAGTAATGATACGGCTTGCAAAAATTATCTTGACCAAGCACGAATCTCGAGGCAAAAGCTAGTTGGAAACTTCA
>NW_021407758.1:0-892 GCF_001605985.2 Dendrobium catenatum | reverse complement strand
TAACAAGAACTCATTTGCCTCTCTCTTTGAAGGCAATCCAAGGCATTCAAATGTGTTGTCATCAACCACATCCAACCTCCGAGTCATAGATCCCTCTCATCTCAAAACTCTTTGACGGACTCACTCAAGCCCACTCACCCAAACCTACTCGGCACCTCTAAACTCATCTAGACACATATCATTAATAGGCATATTTCAACACCATCCTCTTCAAACAGTTATGAGGCAACACAGGTTTAGTGTAGTTTATACTGAGAATCATTTTAGTTAGTGTATTATTTATTCTTTCTTTTGATGTAGCCTTTTATATAACACTTGAATTTCTATAAATTAGATATGTAAATGAGCTTTTTGAAACTTTTTTGTTCTTTAGAATCTCTAATCTTTTAGATCCTCTACATCTTCTTACATTTTTCAATTGAGTGCAATATTAAGCCCCTTAAACATTTCTTTATGGATTCTCTCTAGCATACAATTTTTTCTATTCTGACATAGAATCAAGGTCACTCCTAAAATAATTTGACTACTAATAAAGTCGGATATTATATATAGACAAATTTGAATTCAACAATTATAGTACAAAATTTCCATTGCTTTTCAAATCGAAGAGGTAACTAACATATTTCCCACTTTATAATTAAGCAAAGCATTTCTTATAATCACGAACTAGTCCAATAATATAAACATCCAACCCATGGGAGATGCCTCTCTTATGTAATTAGCTCAAGAGCAGTAACGAGTCTGCATGGCTGTAATTCATATTAAGACAAGAAGCTTGACCTTTGGTTATGATTTAGAAAGCAGTTTACAATATAGATATACAGGTGATGTACTTTCGACACGCAAAACAATTTTAAAAAAAACATATATGCAATACATGTATAACATGTAT
>NW_021407757.1:0-424 GCF_001605985.2 Dendrobium catenatum | reverse complement strand
ATCTCAAAAGAAGTGCTGTGTCTAGGGTACCAAATTCACAAGCCTTGTGTCCCCAAAAGATATCTAAAAATTCTCTTAACAACAGTCAGGTGAGACTCCTTAGGGTCAGCTAGAAATCTAGAACAAAGGCAAACACTAAACATAATATCAGGTTGGCTCGCAGTCAAGTGAAGTAAAGATCCAATCATGCCTCTATACTTCTTCTGATCAATAGACTTACCACTTGGGTCCTTATCCAAAAGAGCACTAGAAGTCATGGGAGTGTTAATTGGCTTGGCTTTGTCCATCTCATACTTCTTCAAAATGTCCTTTATATATTTTGTTTGATTTAAAAAGGTTTCGTCCTCTAATTATTTTATGATAAACCCCAAAAAGTAGGAAAACTCTCCCATCAAACTCATCTCAAACTCTCAACTCATTATTT
>NW_021407756.1:0-1015 GCF_001605985.2 Dendrobium catenatum | reverse complement strand
AGAAAGAAAGAAGTGAAACTAGTTTTTCACTCTCATATTTATCTCCTTTGTCTATTAGCTCCTATATTTTTATAGAAGATAGCAAATGAAGAGAAAGTAGGATTATCATATTACCTTCTTTTGGTTATAAAAAAAAGCCAATGTTTGTATTCCAAAGAGTGAAAATAGAGATAAAGTACTATATATTTTACTTTTACTTTTTAATTCTATTTTTAACCAAATAAAGAATATATTTCTTTATTTTTTAAATTTATTTTCTCAAGGAATATCTTTATTCCACAAGCAATATCTCATAATTATGATCTCTGTCTCACCTCACTTAAGGGAATATGGCCATTGGCCTTGCTTGGTCGGGCAGATTCGTCTTTTTCTACATTTTAAGAGGCTATTTGATTTGAAGAATTTTTAATTGGCAGAGCTTTTATATTGTTTTCTAAAACAATTTTTTTTTATAATGCTATCCTTCCTTTGGATCTAACAGGTCATGACCTTACTGGTGCTCTGATGAAGATCCTTACTGATAGAGAGGCTACTCTTTCACCGAAAAACTTGATTTTGCATTTCAATGAATTCACTTTAAGCGATTAAGTTCTCATTTTCACATCTTAAGTGAAAAAAAAGTGTTTCTCGCTCTCTTAGAGAACATTGCTTCAAATGTGAAAGGCTAAAAATTTTGATTCTACATTTCAATGTATTCAAATACGCTTCCAATAATTTAACATGTCTTTTGAAGACGATAAACTTATTTTTCATTTCCGTTGAATATTAACGGTCATAAAACTATATGATTGCCAGTTTTTTTTTTTAAAATGAAAATTGTGCTAAGAACAAAATAAAACTTTTATGGTTTAACTATAAATTAAATGTGAAAAAAAATACATATTTGCTAAATTTAAGATAAAATATTTATGATATATGGATATTCACTATAAAGAGAAGCATAATACTAAGTTAAGTGTGGCCAAGATGATGATGCTGAGGTGGATGAGTGGCTTTACCCTTAGAGATAGGATAC
>NW_021407755.1:0-750 GCF_001605985.2 Dendrobium catenatum | reverse complement strand
GAACTTGCAATTCGAGAGCTTCAATTAAAATTTGAATTGATTAATTTTAAAATTTTAATTAAACTTAATTAATAACACATTAATCCATTTAAATTCAACTTATAATTTAAATTTAATAATAAAATTAAAACTTCTAATTTAAAACTTTAAATTAACTAACCTAATTTAAAATCTAATTGAACAATTAATTTAAAACTTAATTTAATTTACTAATTAATTAAAATTAAAATCATAACTCTAATTAATTTAAAAACTAAATATTTTAATTAAATTTTAAATTAATAAACCAATAAAGAACAAAAAACAATAAAAGAACAAAAATAAGGGGAGAGCCACTCTTGTGAAATTATGCATTTTTTATTAAAACAATAAAAGAACAAAAACATTCAATGTTTTCTACTATACAAACCTATGCACAACACAAACCAACTATGCACCAAATTACTAAAACTAAAACACAGAAACTCAACACAAAGAAAACTCCTAACAAATCTAAGCTCTCCAAGCTCCAGCTCCTAGCAAGCTCTAGCTTCAAGTAAACCCTAAAGTTGCAAACTCCAGTTCCTTCAACTGCTAGCTACAAACACCTACAAACAAGAAAACAAAAATGAGCATAGGGTGGTAAACAAAACTAGTACTAAAAAAGAAAAACTAGTACTGAAAAAAGAAAAACTAGTACTGAAAGAGGGAAGCCAGTACTAAAACAAAACTAGTAAGAAGGACTAGTACTGCGAGTCAAATACTACTGCT
>NW_021407754.1:0-391 GCF_001605985.2 Dendrobium catenatum | reverse complement strand
ACTATGAAGCCGGTTCCGGTTCTTAGAACTATGATTAACAAATTGATAGAAAAACCTATCGGGGCTGTGAGACAATAGCACCCCAAAAAAAGGACGATCAAAAAATGCTTAGGTTTTTTTTTTTTTCTCTTTTTTGGATTGTAGCTCTTTGGAGCAGTAGTTAGCTGGTTGGTCCTTTTAAGGACTTTGTAACCGATTTTTGTTATTAACACGTAGGCCCCTATGTGGGTTTTAACTAAAAAAAAAAAGTATTATATTGATTAAAATAACGATGTTACTCCCTTAAGGACTCCCCTTCCATCAAATGTTAAATATAAGAATGACTTAAGATCCTTGATTATTCTTTTCATTTCCAAAAACTATGAGGTAAACAAGAGAGAGAGAGAGAGAG
>NW_021407753.1:0-738 GCF_001605985.2 Dendrobium catenatum | reverse complement strand
TTAGCATCTTGGAGAATATTGTTCACTACAGGAAAATCAGGTATTACCGGCAGTTAAACCAGCAGTCTAACCGCGAGTATTAAACGGCGATTTATCTGGCGGTTTTTAATAATACACTGTCGGAATTAGCCGCGGTATAATAACCCCCGGCAAGGGCACCGGTTTTTTGTTTTACCGGCGGCCTAGGCCACCGATTTTAAGTGATTTGTTCTGGCGGTCTAAACCGCCGGAAAACCATCGGAAATGACCTAATATTGGTCAAATCGAGCATTCCTCTTCATTTCTTCGCGTATATGTTTCTCTGCGGACGCTCGCTAGTAATCACGCCTCCGACTGCCTATGCAGGAATCCGGTCGCCGATACCCTCTCTCCAGCGACGATCTCGCCCCCACTCCAACAACCTATCACGCCCGCATTCTAACCACGAAAGCTGTCGATCGGCAACGTCCCGAACTGAATTTAAGGTTTGCATTTTTTTTCTGAAATTTGTTGATATATATAAAAACTCTCTGAAGCATGATGTATTCTTAAAGATGAGAGAAAGACTTGGTATGCTGAAGAAACAAGAGCTAGAATTAAGGGGGATTTTTGTTGGAAGATAATCTTATTTACCTTGATGATCATGACTCAAATCATATATATGAGGAGAGTCTTATATTATCTTATATTATATATAGTTCATATTATGTTTTAGATTTAAAAAGTACATTAACTTTTCTAGTCAAATTGGTGAAATGA
>NW_021407752.1:0-292 GCF_001605985.2 Dendrobium catenatum | reverse complement strand
TCTAGTCATTAATGCAATATCATCTTCATCCTCAGGATGTGAGTGTTCACTCTCTGACTTTTCCACTTTTAGTGCAATATTCTTCTCCTTTCGTGGTTCACCTGCATCAATCTTTTTTTGACTTACTCCTTGTTCATAAGCAATGAGTGAACCAAGAAGATTGTCAATAGAATAAATGGTTAGATCTTTAGACTCTGTAATTGCAGTAATTTTAGCATCATAAACTGTAGGTAAACAATGAAGAATCTTATTAATCATTTCAGTATTAGTTAATTCCCTACCAAGTGCATGC
>NW_021407751.1:0-307 GCF_001605985.2 Dendrobium catenatum | reverse complement strand
TAGAAAATAATAAAAAATTGTCTCAAATAAAATTTAAATAATTATAATTTATTATTGTTGCGTCCTGGAATATTCGTGGCGGTAGAGAAATATATGGTTTAATGTCTTAGCATTGTACAAAGATCCAGCACACAAGCAGATAAGCGAGGGGTGAAACATTCATAAGAGACACCAGAGTTTTTACGTGGAAAACCCCTGAAAAGGGGGAAAAACCATGGAGCCTGACCCAGTTTGAATGAATCCACTAGTATTCCAGTCGATTACAAATCAGGCCCTTCCTTGGGATAAGGCCTTAGCTTGATGTACA
>NW_021407750.1:0-219 GCF_001605985.2 Dendrobium catenatum | reverse complement strand
CAAAGAATCACCTTGTCCTCAAGGTGAAAATCTGGAAGCTGCTGTTTCGCCATCTCGTATGGCTCGCACGTGGCCTCGTAGTCAGGAAGGTTTTTCCACTGGATCAACACTTGCTTAGTTTCATCTTCTTTCTGGCGAACACCCCTCAGCTCCAAAGGTTCCAGGATCACCTCTAACTCCTCAGTAAGTGTCGGCGGTAGCTCGGGAATGGCGATGTGA
>NW_021407749.1:0-1318 GCF_001605985.2 Dendrobium catenatum | reverse complement strand
TTAAATTAAAAGAAGATAAAATTTTTAATAATATAAGGTTTATTTTTATTATAAATTATATGCTTCATGTTTAAAATTTAAAACAAATAAATTTGTTGATTATACTTTTAATTTCAACCATTCAAATGTATTGTTAAAGACTCAAATAAAAATATAGAGTCGTATTTAATGTCACCTATGGAGCATATATTTGGACATCGGAGCAGTATAGTATAGATCTAAAAATATTGTTTAATAAATTGATATTTCTTCTAATAAAAAAATCACATCTAATTTTACCAAATAATTTATAATTTTTTGAGCAGTGTACTATCATAGTTCAAAAATAATCTTAAATAAAATTGAATGTTATGAGAACCTTATATTACCCTTGAGACATTTCTTTGGAAATAAAATGAACTGTATTAACCAGACAAAATATTATACACAAATATGTAAGAGGCTGCGTCAAGTGACTGTGATTATATATGTAAACAAAATTCCTAGTGCTGAGCAATTTGCTTGATGGGTAAAGGCCATTCCTTAGATGCCATGGCTTCTCTGCTTTGAGAACAAAGAAGAAGATACACAGATGAGAGGAGGGCTCACGTCACTTTTACTCGATTCCACTCACCGGCGACCATATAGGCTTCATTCACCTCAGCCAGCTTTTCTGGCTTAGACGATCTAGCACCACAAGTAGTTAGCAGCATTGATCTAATAAGATCAGTGTCAGATCTAACTCACCGAAGTGGATTTATCTTTCCCGTCGGCATATGGATATCCGAAAAGACGTTGTTTCTACTAGACTGTCGGCAGCTGGATATCCAAAAAGACGTCATTTTCAATTGCTTTGTCATCATCTAACAGGCGAGATATGGTTGACCTTCCGATTTCAAATCCCCCTCCCCCTCCAAATCTCCAAACCCTAAGCCTAAACATCCATCATGTCCCTTATGCGTCATCCGCGAGCACGACTGTGCTCCAGAGATTTTTTGCATTCCACATGACACTGACGACTTCATGATTGGACGATGAAGATGAGAAGAAGGTGGTAGAGGTTTCACTGGAGGGGAGAATGAGAGAATCGTAGATTGCATAACTTTGCGAGGATGAAGACGACAAACCTTTTCGCAGCGAGGTAATTTACATATTTTTATCACATCCGTACCACGGAAAGCAGGAGAACGCGGGAGGCCTTCTCAGGACGCAAAAAAGCAACGATAGGACGATTTTTTTTTTAAAACGGAGCAGAAACTCAGTAGCCTAAACGCTCCTTCAGCTACGTTCCATAAAGTAAAATAGTGAAAACGTCCTCCCAAACCAGCCCTTATTGTTC
>NW_021407748.1:0-408 GCF_001605985.2 Dendrobium catenatum | reverse complement strand
AATTAAGGATGATTGATACGATCATATCGTCCTGGACAATCGCAGGATCGGCCAGGATGATCTATTCAAAAATCTTAGTTACTTCAGGACGATAAATATCGGCCAGCTTAAATTCAAGGCTTTGCTCTGGACGATTTTCCTCTGATTTGAATTGATCGGCCGGGACGATCGTGAGATCGACCTGGACGATCAAGCCAATTTTAAATCGTCCAAGTTTGCATTCAGGGCGATGCTCTGTCCGATCTTCTGAGTTTTGTACTGATCGGCCAGGCCGATGTATATATCGGCCTGGACTACATTGTCGGCAACTTGCAATTAATGAGCTCCTTTGAAGCTCTTTCATTTAAGAGCTATTGTTCAACGTTTTGAACAACCTTTGGCTGCTGCCTTGATCTGAGAAGGCCTTGA
>NW_021407747.1:0-262 GCF_001605985.2 Dendrobium catenatum | reverse complement strand
AATAAAGTTTAACATTTACATTAGTGTACTTTTGCTTTACTTTATGCATTTCCTTTCATGAATTTCATTTAAACATTTCTCAATCATATATATCTCATCGTATAACATTATATTTATTCATAAATTTTTTTTAATCTATATTCCTTTTCCCTTTTGAATTCATACAGGAGCACCATCTAAATGTACTCAAAGGTACAACCATTTCCATTTCCTGTATCCATTTTTGTTACCTTTTCCCTTTTTACGTGCATGGGTACGTTGC
>NW_021407746.1:0-268 GCF_001605985.2 Dendrobium catenatum | reverse complement strand
CTCTGATTTTGAAGGTAAATATATTTTTGTACTTTATATCAAATACTAGTATAATATATTTAAAGTATATATAATCCTTTGATTTTTAGCTCTACTCCCCTCACTATACTAACTCATACAATAATAAACATACCAGATGGAAAAAAAAAAAATTAAGTCTTTAAAAGGAAATCATCTCCTTACACAAAAGATCACTACTCTTAACATTGCCGTTGAATCAAAACTTGAATTCGTTTCCTCTCACCGGGGTGGTGATCTTAAGCAGGTC
>NW_021407745.1:0-209 GCF_001605985.2 Dendrobium catenatum | reverse complement strand
TCCGCCTGGGTCTTATCACGAGCTGAGAGAGAGAAGGAAAGTTTGTGAACTCTATGAATGGAAAGAGCTGCTGAAATCCAGAGGAAGAGGGGCTGATTTCATTTCTTCTTTTGGGAATTTAGGAACTGAGATAGATATTTCAGTGTCGTGAGTGCTGTGCAAATTTTGGAATTACCGAGAGAACTGAGTGGGGGAGAGGGATTTTCCGA
>NW_021407744.1:0-293 GCF_001605985.2 Dendrobium catenatum | reverse complement strand
GCGTGCTTACAGTCAAACTGAGCGTCTCGGAAATACAAATGCAACGACACCAAGATCAACCCAATCCGTGCCCAAATGAGGCCAAATTAAGGGCTCAAAGCGTTGTTGGAAGGTTCAAACCACAATTTGAGTTACCAAACGGTCTCCGATTTTGACGAGTTTATACTCGAATCGAACGAATCGACGAGACAAATCCAACAAATCCAAGATCGCCAAATTTTGACATCTCTAAGGCCTTCAAATGCCCAACGACAGGTGCATGATCAAAGGATTCGATATCGGCCGTCCATTCA
>NW_021407743.1:0-320 GCF_001605985.2 Dendrobium catenatum | reverse complement strand
CTAAATGCCAAAAAATAGGAAAAGTAGGTAATCCTAAAGGCAATCATATCAACACATGAAATATAAATGAATTAATTAATAAATATCCATAAGCAAACTGCATTGCTTATTATAAACTAGGGTCTATAGAAAGTAAAGTGTCGGTATACCATTAGCAACAAACCAGATTCTAATCCTAATAAAGATGCAAGTAGTTTTGAGTAGGATACTCATTGTCTTCAGTTATTTAGTCCTTTCCTCCTTCGGGCTCCTTGGATCCTTTGTAATAGGCTACCCAAATGAAAAAGAGGGCTCTTCCTTTAAGGGGAAGGCCGCCCTTT
>NW_021407742.1:0-529 GCF_001605985.2 Dendrobium catenatum | reverse complement strand
TCGTCCCCGGCGACCGGTCCTCTGGAGCATTTTCGTCTAGACGATCCAAATTTTTGTCCAGATGAACTGCTCAATTTTCACAATTCCGACCAAACCTGTACCGATCATCCCGGGACGATCCAACTTCGTCCCGGACGATCCTGGAGTAAAGCGATCTTCACAACTTTTCTATCACACAACAAGCCCGATGCATTCCTCCACTTCAACCATCCAACTTGAATTATGCTGATAATATGCCCATCTATTTCGCCATCACTCTGAATAATAGATCCATGATATCTAAAACGTGTACTTTTATTAATGACTTGATCACCCAAAGTCACAATCCCCTCACTGGGTCTATTACTACTAAAATTACACTCCATCTATTCCGTTTTAGATCTACTTGAAGAAAACCTTTAGTCTCTAATATTGACCTCCATAATTCAAGTTTACTTTCAACTCCCTCTCTAGTCTTATCAACAAGAAGAATATCATCAGAAAAAGGCATACACCAAGGTACAACCTCTTGCAAATGTCTAGTGAGAAC
>NW_021407741.1:0-207 GCF_001605985.2 Dendrobium catenatum | reverse complement strand
TTGACAATGATCATGTAGATTCCTTCGCCATTTTATTTTATGAGAAGAGTAAACTTTTTCCCAACAAGTTTCATAAATTTTCATACATCTCGCCAATATATTGGGTTAGTATACATGATTATTTTATGTATAATATTTTTAGCTGTTTAATTTTATATTTTATTCTTATATTTAATTCTTATAGCATTACAAGTTAAAGAATAAAGA
>NW_021407740.1:0-221 GCF_001605985.2 Dendrobium catenatum | reverse complement strand
ACTCATTAACTCACCTAAAACTTAATCAATCCTTAATTTATCTTTTAAAAAAAAATCAACAAACTCCTTAATACACAACAAACACTCCAAAGATGAAGTTTATTGAATGGACTACTCCGGGCTGTGGGGCTACGTGTCCTCAGGAAGTCTGGTTTCTTGAGCCTGGTGGCACAACATCATGAATAATTCAATGGAGTGTTAAAACCTTAAAATCAATTGAT
>NW_021407739.1:0-329 GCF_001605985.2 Dendrobium catenatum | reverse complement strand
ATGATTAGAGGCTAAGATTTTTTTTTTAAATAATCGTTATGTATGATCTAGTTTGTATATTATGATTAATTCAAAAATATTAATTACATAATTACCCATAATTAATTTTTTAATAACTAATCAAATTGTATGATATTGATTATATAGTATGAACTTTAGAAAATTTTAAAAATCAGTTTCTTACTACCCCATGTGCACGGTCACCAAGTTATCATACACCCTTACATGACTTCGACTTAAGAAATTAAAAAAAAAATTACAGACTTGCAAATACCATACTATAGAACTTAGTCTTGAGCCCAAAATCTTCTTTTTGTTGTGTATAACGT
>NW_021407738.1:0-397 GCF_001605985.2 Dendrobium catenatum | reverse complement strand
CTACAATGGCTGCCAAAGACACTTACAAAGTGCCTTGCCTTAGCTTAAAAAGAAGCTCTCGAAACAAGCTCATTAATGTAAGTTGCCGCCATTATCGTCCAGGATGATAACCAAATCGTCCTGGCCGATTAACACAAATATGAGGAAAATTGCCCTTAAATGAAGCTGGATGATGTCTAATGGTCCCGGACGATCTTGAGATTGGCCTGGACGAATTCCCCATTAATTGCTTTCCAAAACTGTTTGAGAAATTTTGGAAAACTTGACCTTGTTGACCTCATTTTTGTATGCGGTCACTAAGACCCTTCCAGAATCCAGATCTACTCCTAGACCCTAGGATCCACTCTAGACCTTAAGAGTCCTTCCTAGACCTAGACCCTAGGATCTATTCTAGATT
>NW_021407737.1:0-249 GCF_001605985.2 Dendrobium catenatum | reverse complement strand
TTTGTGGCCGGCAAAATTGTTAGCAAATATCTACGATAAAAAAATATGTTTTCGCAATATTCATAGACGACAGTAACAGTTCAGGATATAACTATTGATGATCGATCATTTGCGGTTGCTAAGTTGTCATCAATAATTTATGTATGATCATTGATATATCATCAAAAAAATTTATCTTGATCGGGCACGAATCTCGAGGCAAAATCAGCCCGGAAACTTCAAAAATTAAATCCGGGATCATCTGAACTT
>NW_021407736.1:0-280 GCF_001605985.2 Dendrobium catenatum | reverse complement strand
TAGGGTGAATGCTCCTAGAGATAATGTAATTAAATTTTTTATTTAATTGATTTCTAATATGATGCATGCTAGTTAAAGTCTCCAAATCACGTATGCATAAAATTTAAAAAAGTCTTTAAAATAATTTTTTTAGAAAAGACTAGACTTCCCTAGATCCAACATCTCATCCTCATAGGATGGATTATCTGGGCTCTACAAGTAGGATGGAAAGTATCTTAAAGAAGGAGAGATAAAATGCATTAATATGTATGGGACCCTTAATAGTTTTGGCAATTTCCTA
>NW_021407735.1:0-200 GCF_001605985.2 Dendrobium catenatum | reverse complement strand
AACCAAGTTGAGGCGCAAGCCTCTTAAAAAAAACTTGAGGCCTAAGCATCGAGGCATTTTTTACTAGAATTGCGCAAAGGCGGGCCTCAAGGCGAGCCTCATATTGAGCAATTTTAAACCATGCTCCCCCCCCCTCTCTCTCTCTTTCAATACTTTACCCCATTAGTCTCTCCCTACGGCTGAAGCATTGCATGTCCAGT
>NW_021407734.1:0-268 GCF_001605985.2 Dendrobium catenatum | reverse complement strand
ATTTTAGCATCATATGAAGAAGGCAAACATCTCAAACTTTTGTTTACTTTTTCATAGTTCCAAAATCTCTTTTCTTAAAGCATGCAATGAAGTAACAATCTGTGTAAACTTAGTGTACATGTCAAAAATAGTTTCAGATGGTTTCATACAAAAAAATTTATAGTCATGCAAAAGAATATTTAAGCTAGATTGTTTTACTTCATTGGTTCCTTCATAGGTGATACATAACATATCCCAAATCTCCTTACCTGTTGAACAAGTAGAAACA
>NW_021407733.1:0-306 GCF_001605985.2 Dendrobium catenatum | reverse complement strand
AGATACAATGTGGATTGTGTATTTCTCGAATCACGGAGATAGAGTTTGAGAAGTTTTTTCTTATCTTTCACAAGAGGAAAAATCATATCACAACAACATGAACATTCTATTACTGCATTACGTAAGATAGTACAATAGTTCCCTAGTACGACTTACAAATTACAAAGTACTCAACACGCAAGATCTACGCACGGTGACAATATAACAATATTTAACTTGGGAGAAGATTTTAGAGATATCAAAGTGGCACTCAACTCAACATAAAAGCAACAACAAGACGAGTAATATTTGCTAATACAAATACAC
>NW_021407732.1:0-1383 GCF_001605985.2 Dendrobium catenatum | reverse complement strand
TTGTGATTGTGTCTCTTTCTCTAACCTATTTTAGTGACATAATTTTCTTTTCTAATCAAAAATCTAACTCAAATTAAAAATTGTTTATGAAATTGAGATCTTTTCTTAAGCTTGCTTAAGAAAATCTATCTTGTATTTATAATGTTCAAAGTTTTTTTGTCACATCAAGATCCCTCATTTCTCTTGTCTTAGATTATTAACTCTGTTTGTGGTAATTCTTTCATATGTTAGAGAGAGAGCTCCTATTCTCTAATATATAAGAAGATATACTCACAACTAAGAATTTTTTAAGAGGTTATAAAAGAGAATGTAGCTTGCAAAAATAAAAAATTAAAAAAAAAATTGGCCAATGATGCCAACAAAAGAAGCGCAAAGACGCCAAAATTGAAAAATATACACAAAAATTTATCGAAAATAAAAAGATGCGCAAAGCACCACTCAAATTGACAAGAGGCATAAAATGAGCCCACTCAAAATCAAGCTATTCTCTCTTTTTAAATCTTTTAGAACTTAGAAGTTTTGGTTCTCTAAGGCTTGATTTTGATTGTTTTGCGATCGTGACAAATTTTACTTTGGTTCATTATTTTATAAAGATAGTTTTTTCTTAAGCCAAGTGATGGATGGATTCTTTTTCTCATATCCAACTAATTATTTGAGTTAGGTCATTGATTTCAAAAGATGATTCTACCTTAAGAAAACGTCTGAGCTAAGAGTAACCATGATCGGATATTCTATTATTCTATGGATTGTTGAGATTGTTAACTCATTAACCCACAAGTTTTTAAATCAATCACATGGAATACTACATCATTTTCATTCCTTGGTTAAAAAAAAAAATTGTGATTTGCAATTGTTCTTTTGTGTTCCCTCCTCCTTTTTGATATGTCAAAAGGGGGAGAAGTTTATGATGCTCTTTTTACTTGTCGATCCCGTACTTTTACTACTAATTATTTTCGTAGTGTTTTGCCATCATCAAAAAGAGGGAGATTGTTGCAAATCTATTTTCATGACTTATGTTTTGATGATTGACAAACACTATTGATTTTCTTGGACTACTTGTTTCTTCTAAAATTTTAGGAATCAAAGATCGGACGAACAGACAAAGCCAGTTTAGGATTGTGTAGGTCTAGGGTTGTGTTAGTCTGTACTTTGTTTTTTTTCTCTTCTTGAGTCTATTTGTAATGGTCAAGAGACTGATGCTAAGTAACCCTACACATACACACTTGAGAGACTTAGATATTCTGTTTTTACTCATATCGGCCAGGACGATGTTTACATCCTCCTGGACGATTAGGCTTAAAATAGAAAGTCTAATTAAGGATTCTCAATTAAGGCAGTCATCATTAATAGATCGTCCTGGACTATACGTGTATCGGCCAGGAC
>NW_021407731.1:0-279 GCF_001605985.2 Dendrobium catenatum | reverse complement strand
ATAAAGGTATTTACTTTGTTTCCACCACCTTCCATCTCCACTACTTTGGATTCTTTTATTACAATTAGTAAATATAAGTTTGCTATTAAAATTGAAATAATAAAATTATAAGCAATGATCTAATTCATGAAAAACCCTAAGTACGTAGTTATCATTCAATATAACAATTTAACAATATATATGTCACCATACATAATATTATAATTTTAGACATGTATTACTGGTAGATGTTTTGGTAAAAAATTGTTAAGTTTCTGGCGGATTTGAAAAGTTTCCAGC
>NW_021407730.1:0-268 GCF_001605985.2 Dendrobium catenatum | reverse complement strand
TATTATTACATATCTGTTTTTCCTATGCACTAACAATTCAAGTCCATAGTACACTTGCAAGTTTTATCCGCTCAAGATTGGATAGACTAGGGTTAAGTATGTCGTGAAAAGTAAGTATTTTAAATTCTTATTTTTTTTATTTTTCTTGAGTTAAATCATGTATTTGGTGGATACTAAGCTTGGTAATCATGCACACACAAACACTCAAGGGAGTGAGTTAGTGATAATATCAGAAGTTGAATATTCTAAACTAATCATATAATACAAT
>NW_021407729.1:0-544 GCF_001605985.2 Dendrobium catenatum | reverse complement strand
CCCAGATTTTTCGTATTTGCTTTTGATTGAGTTATTGTTTTAAGTCAGTTACTTGTTAACACCCCTACTCCCAACCAACAGTAGACAACTTTTCTCAACCCATCCTAAACTAGGAGTGCTATTTAAAATAGTGGAGTGCATGGGATAAATAATAATTGAATATCATAAGTCAATGGTACAAAGGTTATCACAGGTATCGAACATACTATGCCTTAGTGCCTTGTACTTATTTTTTGTTGTTGGTTACGTCAGAGAATTGGAGTTAGAATGACGGGTCTTATTTCATATTTGAAGCTTTCAACGATTGAATTAAGGATACCCTTGATACAACAAATAAAGTTGAAGGGTGTTAAAAAGTGAAGTTGAAAGGTGTGGAAAAATAGTAATTAATTAGATAATGCATTACAATTTTATTATTCATTATGTATTACAGTTGATTTAAATTAATAGCATGTTCCTACATTTTAATCCAAAGTTATTATCTTAACCGTCAATTAATTCATAGATAATTGAACGGATTAGAATCATTAAGTAATATTAATTG
>NW_021407728.1:0-223 GCF_001605985.2 Dendrobium catenatum | reverse complement strand
GAATTTTAAAATACTTTTTGATAATTTTTAAGAGTTTATGGAATTAAAATTAGTTAAAAAAAAGATTTTAAATCATTTTTTATGATCCGGCGGCGGAAATTCCACGTGGCACCTCCTGATTCGGCCGACCAGAAACGGCGGCCAATCATTGGCCTTAAACGCGCGGCGCCGGTCAACTGGGCCCATGCATTTTCACTTAATCCAGTCAGCAGGCGTCGCGGGC
>NW_021407727.1:0-337 GCF_001605985.2 Dendrobium catenatum | reverse complement strand
GTTCCTACATATAAGAGTCATGTTGAATACTTTAATGTTTAAAACAAAAAGCTACCTATTATGCACGGACACGAACACGGGGACACGGATACGATATGACATAGACACGAGACACATCAATTATTAAAAATATAAGACATAGATAAGGGTTGGACACGGTATTATAATTTTTTATATTTTAAAAATAATGTATAAAAATTGAATACATATAATATTTAAAATAATTTAGAAATAATAAGTCATGTAACTAGAATTTATGCTTAAAATGATTAATATTAGGATGTCGAGAGTCGAATGTCGATATCGTGTATCAGGCATCGAGAGAGGAAACGACAAT
>NW_021407726.1:0-216 GCF_001605985.2 Dendrobium catenatum | reverse complement strand
AAACGGCGATTTGATAGCCAAGGCACAAATATAGGCGATTTCCTTCATCTTCCAAAACATGAAATGCGAGATACTTAGTGCAAACGCTTTGGAAGTTCAAGAGAACGAATGTGGTAATTAATTAATTAATGAAATTTAAGGCTTTTACAGTTATGCATTTAAAGTCTTCAATGAAATGATTTCCTTCATCTTCCAAAACATGAAATGCGAGATGCT
>NW_021407725.1:0-328 GCF_001605985.2 Dendrobium catenatum | reverse complement strand
GGCATAGGAAGTGCTAGGGTCTGCTTGACAATTTCTAGGTGAGAGAGCCGGGAAAAAATAGAAATTTGATGAGAGGAAGGTGAAGGGGGCTCGGTCAGGCACCCCACTTCCTAGAGAAGGAAGGAGGGGGAACTCAAACTTGAGCGAACTACACTGGAGCTATAAAAGGGGTAACTACTATCTACCCACTCTAAGGGGTCAGAACAGTCTAAATAACAAGTACAATAGGTGTTGGTCTCCTGACTGCTGGATGAGTAGGCTGAATGGGAAGTGTCCTAGGTACTAGCTGCCTATCCACAGAGTGTATTAACTGTACACTAGCAGGAGT
>NW_021407724.1:0-215 GCF_001605985.2 Dendrobium catenatum | reverse complement strand
ACTCCAAGTGTTTAAAGAGGTTTTAGAAGCTTGCAACCTAAAGTTGCATCTTCTCTTCTTCTTTCTACAACTCAAAAGTTGTATGAAAGTCTCACCCAAATCACTTATTTGTTGAATCAAAATCAACAAGTAACTCAATCAAAAATCATTTGTTTGTTGAACCAAATTCAATAAATGATTTCATATCAAGCAAAGGAGAAACTCCTAGCTTTCTT
>NW_021407723.1:0-472 GCF_001605985.2 Dendrobium catenatum | reverse complement strand
CTCCAACTTTGATGATGCTTTTGTTTCTTTCTTAGAAGGCTTTTGAATTGCCTTGTGATGAAGGAAACTTCATCTCTTTCAGACCCGAAAGATTCAGAATCCAATTTGTGCGTCTTCAGTGCAATTGTTTTCTCCTTTTTCTTGTTACCTACATCAAGATTTCTTTGATTCACCCCTTACTCGTAAGCAATGAGTGAGCCAAATAAGTTATAAATAGAGTAAGTGTTCAAATTCTTAGATTCAGTGATAGCAATAATTTTAGCATCATATGACGAAGGTAAGCATCTCAAAATCTTATTTACTTTTTCGTAGTTCAAAAGTTCTTTTCCTAGTGCATGCAGTGAAGTAACTATCTGAGTAAACCTAGTGTACATGTAAGAAATCGATTCATAAGGTTTCATACGAAAACGTTCGTAGTCATGCAAGAGAATGTTGAAACGGGATTGTTTAACCTCATTAGTACCTTCATAGG
>NW_021407722.1:0-363 GCF_001605985.2 Dendrobium catenatum | reverse complement strand
AAACTCACTTGGGTTCACAAATCTAATCTTTGAATGAAATTGTAGAGGTGCTCTCACAAAAGACCTAGTGAGAGCATGTGATACCTGGATAGTGGCTGCTCGTGACACATGACTGGACATATGAAT
Organism: Dendrobium catenatum; assembly: GCF_001605985.2. NCBI lineage: Eukaryota > Viridiplantae > Streptophyta > Magnoliopsida > Asparagales > Orchidaceae > Dendrobium > Dendrobium catenatum. The sequence continues at coordinate 237 of NW_021407722.1, read as the reverse complement.
AAGTTCATTATACTGGAGACCAGAATTGGAGGCAAAGTAACATTGAGAGACAATACTACCAGGAAGGTGATAGGCTCAGGTATTGTTGGTAATGCTAAAAATTTTTTAATTAAAAATGTTTTACTAGTTGATGGTTTGAAGCATAACTTACTTAGCATTAGTCAACTGTGTGACAAAGGTTCTGATATTAATTTTCTTTCTGATAAATGCCTGATTAGTTTAAATGATAAACTAGTT
>NW_021407721.1:0-314 GCF_001605985.2 Dendrobium catenatum | reverse complement strand
TGGTAGTCATCATACAACGATTGAGAGCATCAACAGCTTTATTCTCAACTCCCGCCTTATGTCTAAGGGTATAAGTATACTCTTGAAGAAACTCTACCCATTGACCATGAGGAGTTTATATAACGCAGAGCTTCGTGATCTGAGAAAATGACAAACTCTTGTGGGAGCAAGTAATGTCGCCAATAACGAAGAGACTGGATCACAGCATAAAACTCTTTGTCATGCGTGGAATAACGCTGTCGAATATCATTTAGCTTTTCACTGAAATAAGCTACTGGGTGACCTTCCTAGGAGAGGACTACTCCAATTCCGAC
>NW_021407720.1:0-275 GCF_001605985.2 Dendrobium catenatum | reverse complement strand
GATCCTTCCCCACGGCGACGTTCCTTGGCACCTCCATCTTAGTGGCAACCTCGATGCTATTCTGGACAATCTTCCACCGCTCAACCTAGTCTCCGTAGGAAAGAGAGTTAAAGGTCTCAAGGTGTGAACAACTCCGTATTAATTGTGGGATTTTTATTTACTAGTCGTAGCCTTATATTTTCCTTCGCAATTGTTTAAATAGTTTGGCTATCTTGTTGCAATTTCTATGCCTAGCAAATTGAACATCATGAATTTCTTGTAATCGAATTAACTTT
>NW_021407719.1:0-355 GCF_001605985.2 Dendrobium catenatum | reverse complement strand
TATGTTTGTTTACTTACTTTATTATACACTTGATGTCGTACTTATATTCTTGTTGGTGCACCATATACTCTTTTAGGTTGCATTAGATGCATTAGGGCTTACACACAAGCATTTCACTGTTATATTATTTATATATATTGCACTTTTAGTTTTCCTACAAAAATTTGAATATACCTAAGACCAAATGTAAATGTAAATGTGTAAAGATAAATGTAAAATTTTAGATTGTTGCATAACTTGATTGAGTTGTATTGTGTCAAAAGTTGTAAAGGATTAAAGATTATTGATTTTTTTTTTAAGGAAAGCAAATAGCTTGCATTAAATAGAAAAAGGAAAGCATAAAGTTTTTACAAAG
>NW_021407718.1:0-314 GCF_001605985.2 Dendrobium catenatum | reverse complement strand
AAAGATTTAGAAGAAAAAAAGATTGAAGACTAAAATGAACAATTATATTTAAATATACATTTTATAGGAATAGAAATCTAGGCTTATTGTTTGTAGAGTTTGACAACCTTTACTTTACAGTAGACTCTAGGTTATACTTCTAAAAATATCATTGAAAAAAGTCTTTTATTTATGCATTATTCTTTATACATCATTTATTACTGAATCATGTGCATAATATATATTCTTGATAAAATTTTTCTCAATTATAATTCCTTTATTCTAGGATAAAACAATTTAATTCTATATTTATAAGGTGATTAATTGTGATTATG
>NW_021407717.1:0-309 GCF_001605985.2 Dendrobium catenatum | reverse complement strand
CGAACACTTTGAATTTAAATTTGAAAGATCCTGATTTTGTTGTAACACCTACTGAGATGACTCCGGATAATTCTGATAATTCATATTTAATTTTGGATAGTTCTGATTTAGTTTTGGATGATTCTGATTTAATTCTGGATAATTCTGATGGCGACTTAGATAATCTCGAGTTGGAAGTAAGTCAATCGAATTTATCACCCGATTTAAGTGAAATGGAACCCATGGATCTTAGGGTTGCAATCAAACTTAAGTCAATCAAACTTGAATCTCTTTCTGAAAGTTTTTGAGCCTGATTTGAGCAATGAGCCC
>NW_021407716.1:0-675 GCF_001605985.2 Dendrobium catenatum | reverse complement strand
TAGGCTTAGAAATCCGGGTTGTTGGCAGTGGTGCCCGGCCACTTTATTTTTTGCATATCTGGGTTGTAATAAGGGCAATTTGCCTATGGCCATTTAGTTGATTATTTTTCTGAATTTATATTGATGTGTTTACCTGATTGTGCATTAGAAATTACATGCTTTTTCTAGGTTTCTTTCTTGCATGCCGATTTTATCTTAGCCTGAATTGTGTTAGGCTCTTTTAAGGATTTTAAAAATTCTTCTACTCATAACTAATCTTTAAAATTCTAAGTTTAAATAACATAAAAATCTAACAAACCTAGGGAATTGCCGGAATCGTCTGGGGTCGCATGCATATTACTGCATCCTTCTTTCCTTGTTATAAGACATCTCCCTGCCTGCGAGTAGAGTCCGGATAATTTGGCATATGAGGATGAAGTGTCAGACCTAGGGAGACCTAGTCTTTTCTACAAATTTATTTTCTATAAGCCTGTTTTTAAAATCTTATGCATACCTGATTTGAAAGCCTTTAACTGGCATGCATTGCATTAGCAACTAATCAAAATAAAATTTTAATTGCATTAGCTAGGAGCATCTACCCCACATAAGTTCAGGATCAATTAGAAAACTCTCTAGATGTCGGTCCTATTTCCAATAACTGTATCATCCACCAATCTTTTATAAATGACTAGATAA
>NW_021407715.1:0-309 GCF_001605985.2 Dendrobium catenatum | reverse complement strand
ATATTAAGAATGAACATAAGCATGTGATTGAGTAATAACTTATTACTTTTATTGTTAAAATCTTATGATAGTAGTTTATGTGAGGATAAGTAAAAGCTAATTTTATTGATATTTGCTTAAGACTTAATAGCCTATATAGGATTGTGGGACAACAGACTTTGCATTAAATACTATGATTTAGTGTTATCATTTACTAATTAACATTATTTAGTGATTGGGAGTTATAAATAGTTATTACTGTGATTATAGGCAATGAGTGATTACTCTATTTATTAAGCAAATAGTTATTGATTATTGATTATTAATTAC
>NW_021407714.1:0-241 GCF_001605985.2 Dendrobium catenatum | reverse complement strand
CTCACTATAAATGAGCTCGAGCCAACTCGCGAGCTGGCTCACAAGCCATGGGCTAGAATTTTTAAAATTTTAGGCTGGATTTTTAAAAATTAGGATGGATTTTTAAAACTTAAGTGGGATTTTTAAAACTTAGTCAAAATGTAGAAAAATTTAGGTAGTTTTTATTAAAAAATTTTAAATTTTAAATTTAATAAATAAAATAAATTTATTTTAAAAAAATATTAATATTTAATTAAGCTAT
>NW_021407713.1:0-380 GCF_001605985.2 Dendrobium catenatum | reverse complement strand
CTCCAACTGAAGACTATCAAGCCTCTTTTTGCATGTCTGTGTTTTTCCTTGGGTCTCTGTATACCTATCTCGATACATCTTCTCACGGCGTTCAAAGTAAATTAGGTTGAGGAGCATTTTGCGTCCGATGGTTTGACTATTGTTGGTTTCTACCACGCGAACGAGAGGTACGATGATACCGAGCTTAGTGGTGCCGCTAAGAAGATTGGGGACCACATCTTTCGATACTTCCCTCAGGCGGCCCTGCTTTTGGTGAGCAACCTTTACTTATCAATGTTATGATTCCTGCTGTTATGCACTTCATAAATTTTGTTGAAGTATTCGAAGTTTTGGTTATGTTACGGGTTTATTATTTAATTGCTACAGCTAGACAATAAAAA
>NW_021407712.1:0-235 GCF_001605985.2 Dendrobium catenatum | reverse complement strand
GAATCCTACTCAAAAAAATTACTCAACAATTAAAAAGAAAAATTACTCCAAGGCAGTAATCAGGCTCAATTAGCTATTTTTGATTTCTCAATAGAATATATTAAAGGTAAAGATAACACTTTACCAGATTTTCTAACCCGTGAATATCTTACAGGTACCTCTACTACTATCTTACAGGTACCTCTACTACTAATGGATAACGGTAGAGCAATCGATAACAATCGATTCAACAGAG
>NW_021407711.1:0-411 GCF_001605985.2 Dendrobium catenatum | reverse complement strand
TTTTCAGTTGGAGATGCCCTTACGAGCAACATATAAACCACAGCTAGTAGATAGATTCAGATCAGGTAGAGATATTAAATATGTAAATGAGATAATTTTGAGTGATGTGTACGTAAATCCCTCAAAATTGAAATCGTAAAATACAAGCACATGTCAACAGCGGTTGCATGCAGCGAATACCACCAGCATGCCATCCAAGCTGCTCAACTGCAATAGGTTTATATAAATTTGCAACAAAATAGCAGTTAAAATGAAATCATCTCTCCCCAAAAGAACAACTACAGAGATTTTTTATGCAAAATATCTAAAATCAGATTTCCATCCTCATTGCGAATACCACCAGAGATTTTTATGCAAATATCTAAAATCCGCCCCTTTCGTCAGGTCTGTAGCAATCATACCTTCTAGGGT
>NW_021407710.1:0-323 GCF_001605985.2 Dendrobium catenatum | reverse complement strand
TCAAATGGGACGAAGAGTGCCAAGAAGCATTTGACAGCATTAAAAAACATCTGTTAAATCTGCCCATTTTTTAGGCGCCAATCCTGGAAAGCCTCTTATACTATACACGACAGCCCTAGAAGAGTCTCTCGGAGCATTATTGGCCCAGCATAATGAAGAAGGAAAAGAGAACGCGCTCTACTACATCAGCGGAAGGTTGATAGGAGTAGAAATCCGCTACTCTCCAATCGAGAAGCATTGCTTGGCTCTGATCTTCGCAGTTCAGTAGCTCCGCCATTATATGCTGTCTCACAAAATCACCTTGATATCAAAGATAGATCCGC
>NW_021407709.1:0-344 GCF_001605985.2 Dendrobium catenatum | reverse complement strand
TAGACTTACCCATAGGTTAGGAGCGCCATATATATATTTTCCTTCCGTGCAGGTGGTCATGCTCAAGCTAATAAAAGGGGGAGCAATATCATGATTTATAATAATATTTTATGCAGGTACTTGCTCAGCTCCCCCTAAACAAAAATGAGGGCTAAATTAATTATAACTGCACAGATGGAGCTGCTTAGCCCTCAAAATTAAGAGCATGGCTTGGCACAGGGTCAATGGTGTTAGCACTTTTATTTTTCATATAAACTGCTTGGGATGATTATTAGGATAACCTTGCTGGAACTTTAGAATTTTTCTGCTTTTCAATTAATGTAAAATTCTGTAATAATTGTTAA
>NW_021407708.1:0-209 GCF_001605985.2 Dendrobium catenatum | reverse complement strand
GTTTTTTTTTTTAATCTAGAGAGATATTTAAATTTTATAAATAAATTACTTTTATGTGAAAGAAATTTAATCCAAGTAAATCTCGAGTAGTCATCAACTATTACAAATCCAAAGACCTTGCCCCTAAGCTTGAAGTGTTAATGGGTCCAAATAAAACCATGTGAAGGACTTCTAAAGGTTTAGAGGTGCTTATGTTTAATGGAATACAA
>NW_021407707.1:0-276 GCF_001605985.2 Dendrobium catenatum | reverse complement strand
GGATTGAATTGTTTGCTGCTTTGTACAGGTAGACTGTCGTGCACTACTCGTTATTTTCTGTAGGGGCATTGTAGTGCACTAACGAATCTCCTGCTTTGCTCGTAAGCGACAAACTTTCCAGCGGTGATATGCCTACTTTAATTAGGGGTCGTACAACCCCTGACAAATAAAAGTGCGTTATTTTGTTTTTTTTGAAGACATATGATCACGGGCTGTACGAGCTGCCTAACTTTAACAGTTGGTGCGCACACCACTTAGAGCGCCCGTGACTTGCAA
>NW_021407706.1:0-313 GCF_001605985.2 Dendrobium catenatum | reverse complement strand
CGGTGGCCTGGATCGGCGGCTGTCCAACCGCCAGTGATAACAGCGGCTTAACCGACTGTCTGACACCCGGTTATTACCGGTGGCCCAATCGACCGTTATGCAAGTTTATACTGGTAGAAATAGCGATAGTCACGAAACCACCGGTTAACCGCCAACCTTAAAACTTACCGGTGCTATTCCGGCAGCTCAAACTGCCGATGTTAAGTAATTTTATTACCAGCGGTGTGAGGCACCGGAACGGCGCCGGTAAAAGCCGTAAAATTAATGATCCCGACCCTCCCATTTCATTCCCTCTCGTGCTCTCTCTCTCTCT
>NW_021407705.1:0-303 GCF_001605985.2 Dendrobium catenatum | reverse complement strand
CCTAACCCCTTGAAGATTTTGATCTTGGAGCCTTTATTAAAGCCTCCAATCACTTCCAAATTCTTGATTACAACCTATTGAGCAATAAACTGCATTTTCCAGACCCATCTTTGACCCCAGTCGCTCAATAAGTCAGAATTGACCAAAATACCCTTATGGGATTTCAAATGCCCATTTCAACTCAAATCAATTCCAAACTCTTTGAAACCACTTTCAATGAATTTCAAATATCAAACCCAACTTGTTAAACTCAAACCCAGACCTTCGGTCAACTTGGTTGACCAAGTCAACTAGGTTTGACCC
>NW_021407704.1:0-241 GCF_001605985.2 Dendrobium catenatum | reverse complement strand
ATATAAGTGAAACGGAACCCATGGATCTTAGGGTTGCCACCAAACCTGAGTCTATTTCGGAAAATAGTACTATGAGTGCGGAAGATAATGATTTGATTCTGAAAGCCTTTAATCCTGATTTTAACAATGAACCTCTTCTTGTTGCACTAGAGTCTAATTTTAGAGCCGCTCATTTAGATTTATATTTAGCAGAGTGCGTCATTCCTGATTCATACATTTTGCCCATTATAGCCTCGTCCTA
>NW_021407703.1:0-216 GCF_001605985.2 Dendrobium catenatum | reverse complement strand
TATTACTTATCCAAGTCTTCTTTAGCTATGTAAGCAAAGCTATTAGCTTGTCTTTTCTTCCATGGTGGTCGTTTTGGAGAAATCAACTTCTTTATTTAATTGACTATAGAAGTTACAAAAGAGGAAGTAATTACAGAAACTGGCATTAATTTTTTCAGCTGGAAAACTTGAACATAATGCTGGATGCATTAATGGAGTTATTATTCCCTTATTTCA
>NW_021407702.1:0-231 GCF_001605985.2 Dendrobium catenatum | reverse complement strand
GTTGAACATTTATTAGCGGGTCAAAGGAACAAAAGTAAGAGGTGTCGGATTCTGAGAAGCCCAGAGACAACCTCAATCTATCCTATGTTGGGATTACATTTTAGGAGAAAATTTTATATTTAAGTTGACATTTTATTAGAAATTTGGGATTTTATATTCCCGGAGGGTGAGGACTTAAGATCTAAAAAGAATCCGCCTCAGAACCTAAATCTAATTTGGGTACTATAAAAT
>NW_021407701.1:0-219 GCF_001605985.2 Dendrobium catenatum | reverse complement strand
TTCTGAAGTTAAGAAATTGGCAGAGGCCAGATTCATTCGAGAGGAACAATACCCCTCTTGGGTGGCCAGCGTCGTGCCAGTTCGAAAGAAAAATGGTCAGATTCGGATTTGTGTCGACTATAGGGATCTGAATAAGGCATGCCCTAAAGATGAGTTCCCTCTACCAATACCAGAACTCATGGTGGACATTGCCTCCTCACATGCTATTTTCTCCTTCAT
>NW_021407700.1:0-255 GCF_001605985.2 Dendrobium catenatum | reverse complement strand
CCAAACGAAGCCTTAATCGTGAAAGGGGCATTCTTTTGGTCTAATTCAATAGTATTTTTATTTATGAATTTTGATTTTAGTTGGTAATATCATAATATACTTCTTTCTTTAATTTTATTTACGGAGCCAATTATTTAAATATAACTTTTATTTTTGTTCCTTTCATAGGTCATTAGTGTACTCCTTTTTATTATAATACATTTCTTTTTTATCTCGCAATTCCAACAAAAAAAAAAAAGTTTATATCGTTTCTCA
>NW_021407699.1:0-427 GCF_001605985.2 Dendrobium catenatum | reverse complement strand
CTCTCATTCACTTGCTCTTGAAAAATCATGAAGACAATAATTTTTCATGTTAGTTTTAGAGAACCTTTTATATCAAAGACATCAAAAATTGTCCAAAAAATAGAAATTTTCAAATTTGAGCGTACACAATCATATAGTACGATCGTATGTTTATATGTACGAACAATTCAAAAATTGATGCATATAAACCTTATGTGAATCAGTATGAAATTATTTCATACAAAATGATCGTTTAGTACGAACCCAGTTCATACTGTATGAACAGTTAGAAATATTTTCATCTTCATCAGGATGAAGAGGGACCCCGCAATTTTGTACCCTGGATGGCGTACGTACGATAATGGCATCATAAGGTATGATTAGTTATGAAAATTCTCAAGATTGTCTGGACAAAAAGGGACTCGTCCAATTCGTACCCTAAACAGCG
>NW_021407698.1:0-215 GCF_001605985.2 Dendrobium catenatum | reverse complement strand
CCGGATCGGTCTGCCTGATCGGAAGAAAATGGACGGATTTCGTCAATCGATCTACTACCACCTAAATGGCATCGTGCCCTTGTCTAGATCGAGGAAAACCCATCGCAAAGTCCATCGTTACCTCCTCCCACTTCCACTCAGGGATAGGCAACGACTGCAACAGTCCACCTTGTCGCTAATGCTCTGCCTTCACCAACTGACAGGCCTCGCATCTC
>NW_021407697.1:0-1129 GCF_001605985.2 Dendrobium catenatum | reverse complement strand
TGAATTGACACAATATTTTGGCAAGCTTCGAGTTTAGACTAATGTTGCCACCCCATAGTCTTCCACTAGCATAGCAAGGGCTTTCTGAAAAAATTCACAAAGCTCCTATCAAAGTCTTTTCACAGGCCTTTTTTCTCTTGTTAAGTGGACTGGTTTATGGAGACTAAACATACCCAGCAGATTCAACAATAAAAAATAAAAGAAGACCAAAATAAGTAGGCTGATTCTGTCACTTTTTCAAATCCTTGTTGTGAGTTAAGAGACTCTTAAAGCATATATGCAGGTGTCCAAGCTAACAAATCAACAGGATGATGTGAAAAGTCCAGCTAGCGCCAAAACCAAGCATTTGAGTACATATTGGCATCTTAGGGTTCGTTTGGGACGGCTTTCTTATTACTTCTTAAAACAACATTTTAGTACAAAAATTAATTTTTTTAAACTAAAAAGTTGTTTTAAGAAGCAACAAGAAAGCCGTCTCAAACGAAGCCTTAGATGCAAACATGAATAAGCAAAGGTTGATAATGTACAATTTTATCATAAAAAACACTTTTGGCAAGGTAATTAATTGTATTGGCATAATAATTAAGGAGGTTCATGAACTTTTGGATACTTCAAGCACACTGTAAATACCTGGTATGGATGGAACAAAGAAAATATTACATGCTTTGCATTCAATGACGACTAAAAAGAAAAATATTCAATTGTACAGTAATTTAAATATTTGAATGCTATCAAAAGGTCATTGAACATTCAAAAAGGTTTGAAGAGATGAAAGTAGTAAAAATATGAACTGGATGGATACAACTTACAGATACAAAATGCTACGGTGCTTAGGCAGATTAAAACTTATACTAATAACATTAAAATTCATAATGTGAAAAGAATCCCTAAAGCTTCAGCAGTTCAAAAGAACAAATAACATTCATGGTTGATTAAACTGCCAATTCTGGATTTGAATTTCATATTTTCCTCATCAGTTTTAAATGTCTCGGCAGACTTTGAAATTAAGCCATTCCATGAATTTGTAATGGTTTCAATTTCTCAGCAGTCTCTTTATCACAAAAAAAACAACATGCAAGACTGAGGAAGTATTTCCAAATAAGCAGGCCTTTCTAGGATCTAAACTCCA
>NW_021407696.1:0-369 GCF_001605985.2 Dendrobium catenatum | reverse complement strand
TTAGTAGTTAATAGATGTAAAATATCAGTCATTAGTAAGAGCTAAAACGAAAAGAATATGAAAATGATATAAAAATTGATTTGGATTAGTTTTCCTGTGATTTCTTGATGACTGATATTTTTTTTTTCCTCTGCATGAAAGAAGGACCCAAAGCTTAGTTCTAAAGGGTCAAATTGATCTTGGGATTGACAATGAGGGATGAAGTGAGCAAATGACTAATAGAGCAAATGAAAAACAAAACACTCACTAAGGCTTCATTTGGGACGGCTTTTATTAGTAGCTTTTTAGTTAAAAAAAATTATTTTTGTACTAAAAAACTGTTTTAAGAAGCAGTAAGAAAATCATTCCAGATGAAACCTAAGTAGATTA
>NW_021407695.1:0-348 GCF_001605985.2 Dendrobium catenatum | reverse complement strand
CATCAAATATTAATAATTCTCAAAAAAAAAAACAAATTTTCATTTCATAAAAAATGTTCTTACTATAATTTAGATCGCAGAGGTATATATCTTAAATAATTAACATAGATTTACAAAATCAAACCTTCGAAATCCTAATTCAAAACCCTGCCTCGACACCTAATCTACTCAGCAAGACATTTACCCTTTTTTAAAGTAATAAAAAAAAATCAAAATCAGAATTTGCTATTGCTTTATTCAGAATGTTTCATTAATACAATCCATTTAGTACCGAGTAAGAGGTGATGTGGCACATTTTTATTGGGCTCCGGATGACGTCCGGTGTCCGAACTCAATAATTTCTCTATA
>NW_021407694.1:0-276 GCF_001605985.2 Dendrobium catenatum | reverse complement strand
CTCATTACTCATTGTTTTTAAAAATTCATCACACAAGCTTTTATCCGAAGATCCAAACAACATGTCGTCCACGTAAATTTGAACAATGAGAATTTCTTCTTTTTTTTTGTAGAAAGAGTGTAGTGTCTACACTAACTTTTTCAAATCTTCTATCCAGTAAAAATGAGCTAAGTCTCTCATACCAGGCTCTAGGTGCTTGCTTTAATCCATAAAGTGTATTTTTTAATTTGAATACATTATTTGGAAATTGTGAACTTTCAAATTTGGGGGGTTGCT
>NW_021407693.1:0-491 GCF_001605985.2 Dendrobium catenatum | reverse complement strand
ATCAAAGAGAATATGAATTGAAGGTTAAAATTTTGATTTTGAAAAATGCAAATTCATATCACCACCCACAATGGAATAATTTATAATCCTAATAAAAAACTTAAAAATTCAAAACCAAGAAAAAGATATTATAACTCACATAGACTAATAAATCCTTTTCCTGATGCCAAATATTATTCATGTGGCATGTTGGGTAGCATTTCTCACACTTGCACTATTTATTATAGAACACATATAGTGTGGAGATCTATGATTTATTAATTACAACATATCAAACATGCATCTAGATTATCATTATCAATAGAAAAACCTAAATTTATTTGGGTCCCCAAGTTTAACATTTCATAATTTTGTAGAATCACTCTCATACAGCCCTCATGAGAGTATTTGGTACCTGAACAACAGATGATCAAAACATATGACTGGATATGCGAATCAATTTATATTGCTAGAGGCTAGGACTTGAGGCAAGGTAACACTTAGAGATAACA
>NW_021407692.1:0-250 GCF_001605985.2 Dendrobium catenatum | reverse complement strand
GCCTTTACAAAACTCTCTTCCACCACTACCCGGTGCGAAAGAGAACTGTCATCCTTTTACACTCTTCCTAGTGTTGGCAGAGAACCGTCCGTCCCTTTCACACTCTCCTGATTTGGACAAAGAACCCTTAGTCCTTTCATACTCTCCTAGTGTGGGCAGATAAACCTTCATCCTTTCACACTCTCCTAGTGTGTGCAGAGAACCATTCATCCATTCACACTCTCCTAGTGTGGGTAGAGAACCCTTTATC
>NW_021407691.1:0-329 GCF_001605985.2 Dendrobium catenatum | reverse complement strand
TTTTTCCTGTAGTGATAAATAGACTTTTGATGGACCATCACTTGACGCTAGACTTCTATCGGACCACTACCTGACGCCTGACTTCCGCCGGACCACCAGTTGACGTCGGACTTCCACTCGACTAAATGTCGACAGACTTGTGCCTAACCTCTGTTTGTCACTGGATTTCAAATGGTTGATATTGTAATCTGATTGCCCTGAAGGACGATTCAGTTAGCTGTAATCTACTTAAGCACTAGTGGAATCATTTCAATTGGGTATGGTCCTGTGATTTTTCTCCTTTTCAGAATTTTCACATAAAAAATCTTATGTTCTCTATTTGTGTATTG
>NW_021407690.1:0-283 GCF_001605985.2 Dendrobium catenatum | reverse complement strand
GCAAAAAGATATTAATCTCAATTACAAATATACACATCAAATCTCTCTCTAGACTCATCAATTAGAAGAATAGCATCAACAAAATTCATACACCAAGCAAAAATATATTACCTGTAAACTTTGGAAAAGGACGGAACGGAGGCCGTGAACTTTGGCAATGGACGGAACGAAGGCGGTGAACTTCAACAAGGGACGATGGCGAACATGTTCAAGGTCGACAGTAAATGTCAGTGAGGGATCGGTCTCAATGTTGGCAGCGTTCGAGGCAGGTCTCAGACGCTAG
>NW_021407689.1:0-245 GCF_001605985.2 Dendrobium catenatum | reverse complement strand
AGCAAAAGAAGAACATTCTCAATGAAGGTGTAAAAGATATAATGGCTTACTCATCTTCCTTGCAAGTATCTCACACAAATTGGGAAGTTGGTAAACCGACCAAGCAAGCAATAACTTCCATGAACATTGATTTCTCCAACTTGCAGTTGGAGTTTCCTACTGAGACATTTCTCCAAAACCTGACCAGACGCCATCAAAGGAAAGATAGAGTCTCTAAGATTCATTTTGTTATGAAACTTCAACGT
>NW_021407688.1:0-215 GCF_001605985.2 Dendrobium catenatum | reverse complement strand
AAAATTCAAATTTCAAATTTGGATATGTGGTAGAGATAGGGTGGACAGTTGAGGGGGAGTCTCCGGCGGGGTGGTTGGCCGGAGCCGGGGATGTGGCCGGCGGTGAACTTCCAAGGGGCGGCAGCAAGTGGAGATGGGAGGGCTGTTTTTGTAGAGGATGGGAAGGAGATGGATATGAATACGAACGAGAAGATAAAGAAAAATCCAACCACGAA
>NW_021407687.1:0-202 GCF_001605985.2 Dendrobium catenatum | reverse complement strand
CATGTAATTGGGTAGATATCATTATTTGATTAACCTTAACACATATAGGGGGTGGGATAAAAATGTTTTTGAGAGAGTTATTTTCTTAAGTAATTCATATTATATTATCTTGGTTTCATACTACATGATTTTTATTCGTACTGCATGAAATGTTATGCTATGTCAAAACTCTAGTCGCCAAAGGTTAAAAAAGATACTAATT
>NW_021407686.1:0-257 GCF_001605985.2 Dendrobium catenatum | reverse complement strand
TTGGGTTATTGAAGAAGATGTTTTTGTAGAACAACCTTCAGGGTTTGAAAATTTAAAATACCCAAATTATGTTTTCAAGTTAAAAAAGGCATTATATTGATTGAAACAGGCACCTAGGGCTTGGTATGAGAGGTTGAGAACCTTCCTACTTGAAAGATGTTTTGAAATAGGAAGTGTGGATACAACTCTCTTTTTAAAGAAATTTGGAAAGGATATACTTATTGTTCAAATTTATGTAGATGATATCATTTTTGGAT
>NW_021407685.1:0-300 GCF_001605985.2 Dendrobium catenatum | reverse complement strand
ATGATGTACATTTGTGACATCAAGCCAAGGTCTTCTCCCTAAGAAGGCCTCATTTGTAATCGACTACAAATACTAGTAAATTCATTCAAACTAGGCCAGACTCCATGGTTTTTTCCCCTTTTCAGGGGTTTTCCACGTAAAAACTCTGATGTCTCTTATGAACGCTACACCCTCTCACTTATTTGATTGTGTGCTTGATCTTCGTACAATGCTAAGACGTTAAACTATATATTTCTCTACCGCCGCGAATATTCCAGGATGCGACAATTTCAATCATCATTATTACATGCCTAAATTAAC
>NW_021407684.1:0-472 GCF_001605985.2 Dendrobium catenatum | reverse complement strand
TGAGTTAGTCTGTACTTTATTTTTTCTCTTCTTGAGCCTATTTGTAATTGTCAAAGAGACTGATGCTAAGTAACCATACACACACACTTGAGAGAATTAAAATTTCTGTTTTTACTCAGATCGGTCAGGACGATATTTACATCGGCCTGGACGATTAGGCTTAAAATAGAAAGTCTAAATATAGATTCTTAATTAAGGCAGTCGTCATTAACAGATCGGCATGGATGATACGTGTATCGGCCAGGACGAAAAACTCAAAACAGAAAGAAGTTGCCGCCATAGACAATTAAGGTATACTGTATTTTTTAATTATCGGTCAGGACGATCATTTATCGGCCTGGACGATATTCTCAAATTATGCCTTAATTGATCAGGAAATTAAGGGAGTAATTAAGAATGATTGATACGATCATATCGTCCTGTACGATCGCAAGATCGGCCAGGACGATCTATTCAAAAACCTTGGTTACTT
>NW_021407683.1:0-243 GCF_001605985.2 Dendrobium catenatum | reverse complement strand
TTCGGAAACTTATCTCTGCTCCCGTCAAAGTCCCCGCCGAGCCTCTTGCACGCCTCGACTTCAAACGTCGGCAGTTCCTCCATCTCCGACTTCAAGCAAACCACCTCTGCTCCTCATCCCACGCCGGCATCCAAGCCTCCTGCTCCAACACTGCCGGCCAGACTTCCGCCGTGATCCCGCCGCCGACAAAACTCCCGTGCCCGAGCCCGTGCGTGATCTCCTTCCCCGTGCGTGGCCTCTCCG
>NW_021407682.1:0-320 GCF_001605985.2 Dendrobium catenatum | reverse complement strand
AGTGGTTATCACACCTAACACTAGGTGTCATTATGTTCTCTACTCAGTTCAAGAGGATGTTTATTGTTCACTTTAAAGCGCCTAATGGTCTATCAAGAACTTTCAAGCTCTCCTAAATATGAGGCTTGATTTGAGAGACGCTAAGAAACTTTGTTTTTTTGTGGTACTAGAGGGAGACAGTAGAGGTTAAGGGCCTAGAATTAAGAGTTGCCCAAGGGCCACAAACCAAAGGTTTAAGAGTACGGCTATTTAGTTATGCATAGTTTGTTGACCATAGTTTGACCTAAAAACTTAAGAATATAAAAAATACCTCTAATGCT
>NW_021407681.1:0-364 GCF_001605985.2 Dendrobium catenatum | reverse complement strand
CTTTTCTCTCAATAGGAACGAAGATCAAATGACAAAAAGATGTGGTGGCAATCTAATTTGGACTATTTATAATAAAGACAAGAAAAACCGCCCAAAAACTGCAAGTTTTCAATTCTGTACGCAGTGGATCGTCTCGTACGATCGTGGATCGTTTTGGATGATATTACTTAAAAGCCTTGAAATGAACCTGTTTGCATATGTGTATGAAATGTTTTCGTACAAGCTGATCGTCCCGTACGAACTAAGTTCGTCCGATACGAACGGTTATTACAAGGTTGGTTCCAAAAACTGTCCTAAGTCGGTTGTATCGTCTAGACGAAATTTTGCTCGTCCGGACAAAAATCTTACAGAGACCAAATCGTCA
>NW_021407680.1:0-708 GCF_001605985.2 Dendrobium catenatum | reverse complement strand
GTGCCCGATCAAGCTAATTTTGTGATGCCGTATCAGGTTAAAATTCAACATTAGTAAAATTTTATAACCCTAATCATAAAAGGGATAATTAGTCAAGTTTAAATTTATTAAAAAATTACAGAAATATATTAGGGAGAAAAAAAAAAGGGACAATTAAAGGGTGCCCACAATTCTAAGAGTCATAAATCAATTCACTTATTTGCATGCTATACTGCTCTCTAAAAAATAAGTATTTATAGAGATATGAAAACTTCTAATAAATCATTAAATATAATAATTATCGGGCAAGCACTAATAAAATACATCAAATTAGAAAAATTATTTTGTGCGGAGGCCGGATGCGCGCAGCTCTATGTCCGGAGGCGAATCAGGTACAGCCACATCAGTAATACCGAGCTGCAGTGGCGTGTTGAACTGAGCAGTATCGAGTCGCGGGTACCAAGCAAATGGGTGACATGACGCATTCTTATTGGCCTCCAGATCACGTTCGGTGTCCACACTGAATAATTTCTACGGAAAATTAAGACCCATGATGATCGATCAACTCATCATAATTGCTCATTACAGTTATCACCCCATTCTAATCATCTTTCCTCTCATTGCTCATTGTAAAAAAAGTACCACAAAAAATTTTAAGAATCTATAGAATTCTAAGACATGTAATGGAGGTCGATCAATAAAGAAAGGGGGCATATTTGGTGATATATT
>NW_021407679.1:0-1554 GCF_001605985.2 Dendrobium catenatum | reverse complement strand
TGGTTTAGATATCTTTTCGTTGGTATTTTATATGTTAACTAATTTTAATCATAAATTTAGATTTTGATTGAAATTGCTTTAAGGTTCAATTACATGTTAAGTTCATGATTTTCAGAGTTTATTACATCATAAGCACTGATAAATCTAACTTGAATGTGGGGTAATAGGTTGACTACATTTCACCTATATCATATAACCATTACTGTTATTGCTTTGTGTTGATACTAACACAAACACTTGCCAACTTCATTACTTGTCAACATCAAAGTTGACACACGTCGTTACCTATAAAGTTGATATAGACTATTGGCTAATACTGATGCTTTTCAAATTCATCACTCGTCGTCACCACTAATTTCATTGCACAACATCAATTATAACGTCGATGCATATCACTGACATCAATATTGATGCTCATTGACTTCTTTGCATGTTTATTTCTATCGAAATTGATTTATGCATGCCTTCAATACCAACATTGATACCCATCAATTTCATTGGTCGTTGTTTCTACATGCATGTCATTGCCTATATGGCTAATTTATGCCATTGACAATAGCACTGACACCCATTTGACTTTAGCGCGTACCGATGTTACTAATGTTGTTGTAACCCATGATCTACAAGGCTAACACATGTCATCGACACCAACACTGATGCCTATTGACTTTATTACATACATCACCACCAACTTCATTGTATGTCATCATCTATAAGGCTGATATACATTATTGACACCAATATTAATGCATGCTAACGTCGTCACTCATTGTCGCCATCAACATTGATGCAAATCATTACAAATAAAGTTGATTAATATCGTTGACACCATCTTTAACTCTCATCAAAGCTGCTTGAACATACATCAATCTATATAACTTTCTGAAGTAGTTCGATAACAAAAAAGGACCAAAGCCGCTTGAATTTGATTCTCTTTCTAGGATCTCTTCATTTCTATATTTAGGCTGACAGCTCAAGGGGGGTTATTTGGCAAATAAAGATTTAAGTGAATTTTGTTATTTTTATAAAAAAGACTTGGCGCCATGACACTCTAGATAGCGATGTTGCTGCACCGACCCAAATCACTTCAAAAAATAAAAAAATAAAAAAATAACTCGAGAGCTTAGCACCCTTCTGAAGAGAAAAATCCATGTTTTGATTTTCATGCATACACACCCTTAGGACCTACTTCAAAGCATATTTCAGACATTTACATATACACTATCCCCATACTCATATAGAATGAAAGTGTATAAAATTCTAACACACAAGACTTACTGGGTCAGAACACGTGCAACAAAGGGATTACATAGTTGATTTTGTTTGTATTAAATATTTATTAGTTATATTATTACCTTTAAATTAAGTATGAAAATAATCAATAAGCCATTCAAAAACATGAAATAAGTAACTTCTTATTCTTTTTTAAACATTTTAAATGTATTCAATATCCTAAAATAATATTTTCATAAATACTTACAGCAAAATTATTTCATAGTACCAAACAAATAATTTTATGATAAATATTTTCTTAGAAGCATCAATTAATAATAT
>NW_021407678.1:0-253 GCF_001605985.2 Dendrobium catenatum | reverse complement strand
CAGTGAAGCTGAGGTATAGTTAATTGACTTAAAGGTTACAAAATCTCTTAAATAAAAAATTTTCAGGTGCAAATTGAGTCGTGGCATATATGTTTACAGATGATTTTAGTACAATAAAACATAGGCCTTTTAATGACTCTATTAGGAGAATAGATGTATTCAATCTTGCCAATTTTAAGAAAGGTGAAGATAGACCTAAAAAAATTTAGTTAAAACGTATTAAGATTAAATGAGAATTTAACTCTTAATCAAT
>NW_021407677.1:0-411 GCF_001605985.2 Dendrobium catenatum | reverse complement strand
CAATGATAGTTGAATGCATCTATCTTCAACAAATAGAGTTAAAGGAGTAAAGTTCTTTGGCAAACATATCACCTACAAATGATGGCATCTGATGAATCCTACAAGCAAGGCAGTAGCGGATGTACTGAAAGGACCCGAGTACACAACAAAATGCATAAAAACTACAAGTTCCTACGAGCTTCTACAATCCAAAGCAGGAGATTTGTTAGTGCATATCAATCCGCCTACTGAAAGCAACAAATAATGCACAACAGTCTACCTGTACAATGCAGCAAACAACTGATCCAAAAGCTGCTACGATGCTACGCCACCGGATCTGCAACCTCCGTACAAGTAGATAGAAGGCGTCTACAAATATTTTAAAGTACCCCTGTACGTGCACTGTAATTTGTATACACATAGGTACACTAA
>NW_021407676.1:0-586 GCF_001605985.2 Dendrobium catenatum | reverse complement strand
TGGTAGGCTTCCTCATTCTCACTATTTAGAAAGCGATAAGGATGGCGACTCGATGAGGATAAGCTTGCAGCAGTCATCCGACCTCGTTTAGAGATTGCAAGAGGGCACAAAAACTAAGTGAAGGCTGAGTGAGGAGAGGATTGAGTGAATTGAACGGCGTAGGCAAGGGTACTTATAGGAATTTTTGGAAATCGTACAGTACGATTTAGAATCGTACAGTATGATAGACAATCAATATTCTGATCGCTCATTTTGGGAAAAGGCAGTCAAATTGTACAGTACGATAGGTATCGCATAGTACGATCAGGCGAATTTCGATCGTCCCGAGGCCTCATTATGACTTTTGACCAAAAGTTTCGTACTATACAAACAGGTGTATCGTACCTTACGATACATAATAAATATCGTACCAAACAGCTTTAACTCAAATTTGTCCTTTGTGCTGATGTTGATCGTACCGTACGAAACGGATGTATCATACAGTACGATACTCAATAATGTCGTGCCAACCGGATTTAATTCGTCCCAATCTGTTGCTGACGTGGATCATATTGTACGAAGAGGACATATCGTACAATACGGTGGG
>NW_021407675.1:0-226 GCF_001605985.2 Dendrobium catenatum | reverse complement strand
CCTTCTCACTTTCTTCCTCCACCTTCTCCTCATTCTCCTCATTCTCCTACTCCTTAATGGAAAGAACCTTAAGGCAGAGTTTGGGGATTCTATGTGTCACCTAATGCCTTGAAATCCTTTTAGAAGTTATAAATTACGGTTAGGGCTAAAGGAAGGATTACAAACCATTGAGTGCTCACCTATAGTAAATCTAATGTTCCACTTTGGTCATTCTCTTTCACTCTTC
>NW_021407674.1:0-236 GCF_001605985.2 Dendrobium catenatum | reverse complement strand
GGCTAAAGGAGAGACACTTAGTTTAGTGCAATACTTGTAGGGTGCCTCTAAGAAGTGGACGTAGGTCAAGGTTTGACCGAACCACTATAAATCTGGTGTGTTCTTTCTTATTATTACTTCCACATCTAATTTCCGCACTTTGTTTTTTATTGTGGTGATGTTGGTTTTGATTTGTGTTTTGATTGAAAGATATTTTTTTCCAATTCACCTCTATCTCTTAATTAGCTTTGGGCTAG
>NW_021407673.1:0-334 GCF_001605985.2 Dendrobium catenatum | reverse complement strand
AAAAAATAGTACATAAACTTATAAGTCTATAATCATTTCAGGAATTCACAGCATTGTTCTTGGGAATAAGCACAATAGAAGTAGATGAAAAAACTTTGGAATAAGAGCACCATTGAAAAAACCAATCACAATAGAGAAAATATCATTATAAATAATAGGCCATGCTTTCTGAAAGAACTTAGTAGCGAAACCATCTGGGCAAGCAATAGAGTAAGCATTCTACCAAATAAAGTATCTTTCACCTCCTCAAGAGAAGGAGACTTAAATAAGCTAATGTTATCCTCTTGAGAAACAATATTAGGAATAATGGATGGGTTGGCAATAGTAAAAGGAT
>NW_021407672.1:0-674 GCF_001605985.2 Dendrobium catenatum | reverse complement strand
TAAATGCACGTGCATATGTTGAACATGAATAAAATTTAAAAAATAGAATATTCAATGATGATTGTTCCACCCTAAGGCAATCGAGATCGATAATTATTTTACCAACTTAATTTCTCACATACAACAATATTAAGAAGCAGAAGATGATCTATTAAGATTTATTTCCTTATTATGAGAAAAAGTATACATGAAAAAATGTAAATACAAATAAATAATAAGAAACAAAATGCTGACTTTATATAAATATATCTAAAATTGAAACCATGTACATAAAATATAATGAAAATAAAATCAACTAAGTACATGAATCGGCATACACAATTTGTACATTCATGCCCAAAAAAAAAGGTCAAAACAATATCTTCTCTTTATTTTTATTTTGAATTCTTTCAAGGTAATCCTTGGAGAAATCTGTATCCAAAAGAAGAATCAATCAGCACATTCTATATTAAACTGCATAAAATCAATGAAAATTTTCGATAATAAAGTGCTTATCCCACCTTGTTATCAATAACTTGAATAAGCTTCCTATTTTTGCATCAATCTGCTTCAATTAATGGCCTGCATTTTATTGCCATCTATCAACAACAAAAACTATAAGCAAAAAATTTTTAAAAAACCATTAATAAAAAAAAAAAAAAACATCAACCCTTTTCATCAGTGCTTAGGATCGG
>NW_021407671.1:0-991 GCF_001605985.2 Dendrobium catenatum | reverse complement strand
TTTTCATCATGAAGAACACCAATTTTTTTTTTTGAACGGATCATGCTGTACGATGCCTTGTTTGTATAGACGGCGTCCAGAGTACGAAAATGTGGCAAACCTTTTCATTCCGACGAATTAGAAAAATTTTCTTACAGTTTGTAAAGTACAAATTTGATTTGGACTGGACGATTATCGTGTACGAAAATATTTCATGCAGGTTCTTACGCAGCAGTTTTTTGAATTGTTCGTACATACGAAGTACGATCGTAAACATTAAAAATGGTAATTTTTAGTTTTCTAGATGATTTTTAATGTCTTTCATATAAAAAGACAATTAAAACTGACATGAAAATTTTTGTTCTTCATGATTTTTCAAGAGCAAGTGAAATAGTGTTTATGGGAGAGTGTTTGAGCGAGAGTTCTTATAAGTGGAGTGTGAAGGGATCACAAGGTTACTCAAATGTAAGAATCTCATTTTGTTTTTGGTCACTACTTTTCATTTCTTCTTTCTAGTGGCTCGAGAGAAGATCTTTGAAAGGACCCTAGTTCTTTGCCGACACTTGAAGGGTGTGAAAGGACATCGGTTCTATGCCGACACTTGGAGGGTGTGAAAGGATGCCGGTTCTCTACCGACACATGGAGGGTGTGAAAGGATGACAGTTCTCTACCGACACTTAGAGGGTGTAAAAGGACAATGGTTCTCTACCACACAAGGGATTGGTAGAAGAGAGGAAAATTGTAAAGGCTTCTCCGCCTTATTGTTGGGGCAAAAAGAGTGTCACTTTGCTAATAGTGCAAAACCTAAAGAGGGAGTCTTTAGGGAGTGGATGTAGATCTTGTTTGATCAAACCACTATAAATTCTTGTGTTCATTTTATTTCTGCTTTTTTATTTTTTTAACATTTTAGTGTTTGTGGTTGAAAAATTAATTTTGCAAAAAATATAAAAATTAATTTTTTCTTAATTACCAAGAAAATTTTTAAAATACCAATTCACCACCACCCCCCCCC
>NW_021407670.1:0-527 GCF_001605985.2 Dendrobium catenatum | reverse complement strand
AGCAAGTACCGCTCGGTACTGAGCGGTACATGCTCGGTACACGCTCGGTACTAAGCTAGTACCACTTGGTACTGAGCGGTATGCTCGGTACTGAGCGGTACATGCTCGGTACATGCTCGGTACTGAGTGGTACATGCTCGGTACGCTCGGTATTGAGCATATACAACAAGCAAAATTTCAAAATTACTCTGATAATATAATTTTGCTCGGTACAGGCTCGGTACTGAGCGGTACAGGCTCGGTACAAGCGGTATATGCTCAGTACAGGTCGAACCCCGCCAGGGGGCAGCGCCCTTTTGGACCCCAGGCAGACTGGTATATTTTTTTATTCATGTTATTTTATTATTGGTAATACAAATAATTGTTAAAACAACATCAAAAATGGTGGATGATGTTAAGAAGACTTGGATTGAGACTGGAGTGACAATAATGTCAGATGGTTGGTCATATATTCGAAATAGAAGTATTATTAATTTCTTGGTCAACAATTCATATGGAACCGTTTTTCTCAAATCAGTAGATGCTTC
>NW_021407669.1:0-295 GCF_001605985.2 Dendrobium catenatum | reverse complement strand
AATATGTAAATAAGATGTTATAAAGTGGTATGCATGTAAATTTCCCTTATTTTTAACAGAGTAACTTTTAATAATGTTGTACTAAAATGCAATTTGTTAGTTGTTCTTAATAGATAGATAAAACTCTTACATAATCACCGCTCTATTCACTTAGACTTTTATCTTTAAAAAAGTAATAAAAAAAAAAGGTTAGAATGTCTTTTCATAATGCAGACGAGAACTCTTTAGTCTTTACTATTATTATTTTTAAAAAATGGAAGTTGAGATTAGGGGTGTCAATATTTGACACGACACG
>NW_021407668.1:0-832 GCF_001605985.2 Dendrobium catenatum | reverse complement strand
AATTCAAAAATATATGAGTTTGTTTGGTACGAGCCGGTACCAAATAAATTTTGTACTATATTAGTCGTCTCCATGACTTGACATCGTATAAGACAAACAATTAAAAAAATTCAAGCCATGATTTAATTAACTATATTCTAAACGAAACTATTTTTAATCGTACAGTACGATTAGATATTGTACAATACAATAAGTTTTAAAAAATTTACCACTCTCTTGTTGTGTGTGCATATAGTTATCCAATTATAATCACACTTGCTTAGACTCAAGAAATAAAAAAAAAAAAGATATGCAAACTCTATTATATAAAATTCTATTCTACCATTTATTGAAGTCTTCAGCAATCTGGAGTAGTATATAATTTCCTCAAAATATTAGTACACATAAAAACAAACATAAATATTTAATATATGCTAAAAGAAATAATAAAATTATCAAAACCATAATATTTTGCTATCATTAAAAATTACAGTCTCAATATTGATTCATAAGTTCCAACACACTTTAGAACACATGCTAATTCTAACATGCACCCAAAAAATTCTCAGACATATGCTAAAGGGTTAAAATATAGAAATTTAAAAACTTATCTTATTTAGATTTGATCATAATAGGTTGAACTCATATTGAATCTAGAGGAATTATATCAGGCTCCAAGTATGAATTGATATTGAAACTAGAGGTTATTTAAAGAACAATGTTAGTTAATAAGTTCAATCTGATTGAGGCTATTAATCAAAAAGTCTTAAGCTTCTAAATAAATATATTTTTTTTTCATCCCAAAGTTAAAGTAAGTACATAAAGCTTTTATTTTTAATTAAGAGTTTATTAC
>NW_021407667.1:0-261 GCF_001605985.2 Dendrobium catenatum | reverse complement strand
GGAATTGATGATGTTTAAATGATGTGTTGTCTTCTTCACTGAATTTTAATTCCTAATAGATAACTTCAGTGAAGCATTAACCAAAAGTTGCTCATTATGCTTTACTCAACTTCATAGATTTGTAAGATTTAGTTTTGTATTGCTTGTACTCTCTCTCTCTCTCTCTCAATGCACCTACAATTAGTTTTGTATTGCAAAGCCAAATGTTATTCAGGATTTAGTTTTGTATTTCTTGTATTTCTTCACAGATCTGTAAGATTT
>NW_021407666.1:0-284 GCF_001605985.2 Dendrobium catenatum | reverse complement strand
ATGCATTAAGAAGAGGAAAGAAAGAAGATAACAGAAGATTCATAGCAACCAATACAATTCTCCTACGAACACTAGCACGATCTTCTAATGCCTATTGAACAAACATTCCTTACAAGCTATGTAAAGAATATCTTCTATGTGCTACAAATGAAACCTAAATAAGAACAACGCCACCGGATCCGCAACATGTTTGCAAGCGGACAGAAAGCGTTCGTAGGCCCTTAAATGAAATTTTGGGCATTTTTTTTAAATAAAATCATTTGATTAAATGGATCATATTTAAA
>NW_021407665.1:0-241 GCF_001605985.2 Dendrobium catenatum | reverse complement strand
TAAAGGCGTGCATAGGTAAACCGCCGATCCGACACGTTAGTCGAGATAAGAGGGCGAGGGTCGCTCGCTTACCTCAATATAGGTGTCGTGCCGGTTGCCCCTCTTACCACGCTTAATAAAGGCGTGCATAGGTAGACCGCCGGTCCGACACGTTAGTCGAGATAAGAGGGCGAGGGTTGCTCGCTAACCTTATCGTAGGTGTCGCGCCAGTTGCCCTTCCCACCACGCTAAGAAAAGCGTG
>NW_021407664.1:0-941 GCF_001605985.2 Dendrobium catenatum | reverse complement strand
CTCTAAGTGTAACCTTGCCTCCACTCCTGGCTTCCAGTGTTATGAATTGAGCAGTATCTCCAGCCATGTGCTTTGAACATCTGCTGTCCAGGTACCATATGTTCTTACAAGGTCTTGTATGAGAGCGTCCCTGCAAAATTATCAAACGTTAGACCTGGGAACCCAAAAAAGTTTGGGTTCACCTTTTAGCAATTTATAATCACCTAGCATCCTCCAGATTATATTGGTTGATTGAGCTAAATTTGTACTGATCGTACGGGACGATCCGTCGATCAACCTGTATGATCTTTGTCAATTTGTTGTAATTAAGGGAGAATTTGATGATCTTCTATATAACACCTCTTATTTACCCAAGATTGGATCTTTTGCTGCTATCCTGACCTTAGAGAGCCAAGAGGAGAGGGAGAGCAAGGGAGAGAGAGAGAGAGAGGATCTTGTGAGGGGGAGTTTGTGAGGGGTTTCATAAAGCTTGCTCCAAGAAAGCATCTGAGTCATCTTCTCCTGTCATCTTCCCTTATTCCTTGGAGCTTCTAGAGAGGTCTACTTCAGCAATTGATCAAGATTCTCTGCCTACTTCAGGGGGAAGCAAAAGGAGTTGGGTTCTCTACCTAACTGGGGTCAGTGAAAAGGAGTTTTTTTTGGGCTTTTCTGCCTTGTTGTATGAGCAAAAGGAGAGACACTGAGTTTAGTGCAATACACGGAGGAGAGGCTCCACGGAGTGGATGTAGGTCATGTTGATCGAACCAGTATAAAATTTGGTTTGTTCTTTCATATTGCATTTTTCGCTTTTATTTTTTGCACTTTATTTTTTTGGTGATTATTTGGTTGAGATTGTGAATTTTATTTATAAATTTTTAAAACACCAATTCCCCCCCCTTTCTTTGTTAGCCTCGGGCTAGTGCATAAGGGATTAACATCGCTAACAAACTTTCAAGTGTTAT
>NW_021407663.1:0-396 GCF_001605985.2 Dendrobium catenatum | reverse complement strand
CGAAAGAAAATATGAAACTCATGGTTAATTGATATTACCTCCAAACTCCATTAATGAAACCATTTGCTTAAACACATGAAGTTCCCTTAACCAATTGTAACTTAAAGAGACCAAACACATGCATGATTTTCTTTAAAAAAAAACAAAACTTGAGGTACAAAGCTAGTGGAAACATGCATCTAACTTGCTTATAAAGCGGTTTGGAGCCTAGAACGATTAAAGAAACTGCACTTGGTTTATCCCCAATACAATTTGGAAGCTAAGACAATACAAAAACTGCACATACTTTACTTCCCAATGCTATTTGGAGCCTAAATAGATAAAAAAACTGCATATAGTTTGTTCCCAACACAATTTGGAGACCCAAAACAGTAGAATTCTGCACAAGACATGTTA
>NW_021407662.1:0-1087 GCF_001605985.2 Dendrobium catenatum | reverse complement strand
TGAATATGAGATTTGAAAATATATTTGAATTTAATTCGGACGATTGCTAGGAACTTAGAAAAATTAGCAAAACTTTTGTGCTTTGAGGTTTTAAATGGAAATGAGATTAAATATATTTTCATCTAAAGCATTAATCTACCTAAGTGGAGGGAGGGAGGGAACACACCTTTCATTTTAGCATTGATAATCATAGGTCTTATTCTTTAAGTGTTTAGAGGAGTCAACCATAATAAAGTTTTAATTACAATTTGAGGAAGATAGAGGTAAATTTCTTTTTAAAAGGAATCAACCTGCTATTTTCTCTAGCAAAAATTATTTTTATAAGCTTGACTCATATTTGAACCTTCAAACTTTTCTCAATTCAAATCGAATTTAATCTTGAAAATCTTGCATATATCAGATTCTGAACCCTATCCTAGCAAACATATCAAGCTACAAAGGACATGTAACTACAATATGTTAATAGGACAAGTAAAAAGTTTTGATTTGAAGGTTTGAGCTTTTAGACCTTGTCCTACCACACATATTAAGCTATATATAAAAAAAATATAACTATAATATGTTGGTTTAGATAAGGAGATAACTTTGATTTAAAAGATCAAATTTTCTTGAGATTTGTCCAGCCACTTATTGAGTTATAAAAATATATAACTGCAACATATTAGTTAGGACACAAAAGTTTAAAATTTTTGAAGACATAAAGTTATTTGGACCCAATCCAAATAATACATGAAGTTACTAAAAGAAGTAACTATACATATTACTAAAGATTGGGCAAAGGGATTTTTGACCCAGTGCTAAATCAAACATCAAGCTACAAGAAAAATGTAACTGCAACATTCGAATTAGCACAGAAAATTTTTATACAAAAAGGTCATACAAAGGATCTTCCCGTTAGTTTTCTAACGGGGTCCAAAATAAGACCTCTAAAATTTATTTAGATACCGACCAAATTATCCAAGAATGAAATGAATAAAAGAACCGGCAAAAGAAAGGTAGTTACAACCTATGACGAGCACAAGTATACTACCGATTAAAGGGTATAAAATACTGCTAAAGATGGAGAGAGGATTGATCCCCAGCGGAG
>NW_021407661.1:0-279 GCF_001605985.2 Dendrobium catenatum | reverse complement strand
TAGCTAGGGCTGTCAAAATTGGGTCACGGGTCAGGTTTCGGGTCCAACCCGAAATTGACCCGACACTGTTCAACCCGACCCATTTTTGCAAACTGGTCGGTTTTTCGAACCCGAACCCGACCCGCTTCGGGTCCGGGTCAACCCAAACCTGACCCGATTCGAGTATATTTTATTAAAATTTTTTATTTAATTCAATTTATTTAAATTTAAATCAAATTAAGGTAAGATTAACTTCAATTAAATTAAATTAAATCAAGATTAATTTAATTTGGCCAATAA
>NW_021407660.1:0-305 GCF_001605985.2 Dendrobium catenatum | reverse complement strand
AGAATCACATTTGATAACAGTGAAAAGGATTTTAAGATACTTACTAGGAACTCAAAACTTAGGAATTAGGTATCCTAAGTTTAGCTCTTCATTTGAAATTGTTGGTTATTTAGATTCTGACTTTGTAGTTTGTAGAGTGGATAGGAAAAGCACTTCTGGAACATGTCAGTTCATTGGAAATTCATTAGTTTCTTAGTCCAGTAGAAAACAAAATTCAGTGGCCCTATCTACTACAGAAGCAGAATACATTGCATTAGGAAGTTGTGTAACACAAGTTCTTTGGTTAAAACAACAGTTGATTGATT
>NW_021407659.1:0-261 GCF_001605985.2 Dendrobium catenatum | reverse complement strand
GCTAGATTGTCTTGGAGGTTTTCTCAAAATCCTTCATATTTGCTGCATAGATGCATTGCTGCTAAATATGGTAAAAATATTTGGAATGGAGAGTTCAAAAGAGGCCATTTGGCTTCTTGGTTTATTCTATTGGATGGTGCTTCTTACTTAAAACCTATTGTTAAATGGCAAGTTGTAAATGGAGAAAGTATGAATGTTATGAATGATATTTGGTTATTGGACAGGTGTTTTAACAAATGGCCTATGTTAGCTGACTGTGCT
>NW_021407658.1:0-218 GCF_001605985.2 Dendrobium catenatum | reverse complement strand
CTTTAAAGCCTAATACCGGAAACCAAGAACAGTATTGCCATTTCCACCGTAGTCATGGACACACCACTGAAGCATGCAGGCAGCTCAAGGACAAAATTGAGAGACTGATCCGACAAGGATATCTCTGACAGTTCATCAAGAATCCAACAGCTCAAGAAGAAACTGTTCCAACTAGGGGGCAAGATCAACAAAAACAGTCGACAAACAACCGCCAGATG
>NW_021407657.1:0-314 GCF_001605985.2 Dendrobium catenatum | reverse complement strand
AATAATAGTCAACTTCAATGTATTTGGTTTAGCATGAAAAATGAGATTGCTGGCGAGTGCGAGACTTGAAATGTTATTGCATTATGACGGTATTGATTGAATCATTGGAATGTTGAATTATTGGAAAGATGTTGTAGCCAAACAATGTCTATGGCAGTCAGTGCAAGAGCATGATGTTCAGCATCGTGGAGGACCATGTGACTGTATGTTGTTTCTTTTGTGCGCCATGAAATTATGGTACGACCTAGGAATGCAGAACACCCGGCTGTGGAGATCACTTGCCCAATTGAAGTCAGAATAAGCCTGGAGGAAAT
>NW_021407656.1:0-239 GCF_001605985.2 Dendrobium catenatum | reverse complement strand
AACTTCCAAAATTAATCAGAATTTCTCTTCTGATTCAAATTTGGAGTTCTTGGGCTTGTTTTGTTCTTCTTTTTCAGTACTTTATTTTAAAAATAATTAAAAATTATTTTAAGTAGTATTTAATTGTTAATTTTAATAATACAAAAAATCCTATTTTAATTTTTAAATAATAAAAATGAACTATTTTTATCCGAATTTTGGCAGAGGTGTAATAGAGCATAGGGTTGATCTCCTGTAAT
>NW_021407655.1:0-249 GCF_001605985.2 Dendrobium catenatum | reverse complement strand
CCAGTTCTGCTGGTGAAAAAGAAGGATGGGAGTTGGAAGTTCTGTGTTGATTACAGAGCTCTCAACAAGGAGACAGTGCCTGATAAGTTTCCCATCCCTGTGATTGACGAGTTGATGGATGAGCTACATGGAGCTGCTTTATTCACCAAGATTGATTTGAAGTAAGGCTATCACCAGATCAGGATGAGGAAGGAAGATGTGCAGAAGACGGTCTTCAGGACTCATGAGGGCCACTACGAGTTTCTGGTG
>NW_021407654.1:0-220 GCF_001605985.2 Dendrobium catenatum | reverse complement strand
GCAGAGTGGCTCTTCAAAGCTTCCTGGAGGCCACCGAATGAGGATAATTGGGGAGTAGGAAACCCCCAGCCGTCCAGGCATCGTCAAACTTCCCCAAGCTGACGGCAGTGCACAGAAATATGGTCCAGATCTTCCCGAAGACCACAACCAACCGGACAGAGGAGGTCCGTCCCCAGCCCTCTTATAAGGAGAGAGGAGAGAGAGAGAGTGAGAGAGAGAG
>NW_021407653.1:0-212 GCF_001605985.2 Dendrobium catenatum | reverse complement strand
GAACACTAGGATGACACCAATATATAATCAAGAGTCAGAACTTAGGAAGAGGCATTATAACTCAAATCATTTAAGAAACCCTTTTCCTGGAGTTAGATGCTTTTCATGCAGCATACTAGGACACATCTCACACACTTGCACAGTTCACCATAATACACATTGGGTGTGGAGACCTATACACATTGGGTGTGGAGACCTAAGGTGCAAGATTC
>NW_021407652.1:0-667 GCF_001605985.2 Dendrobium catenatum | reverse complement strand
GTCTTGCATAGGTTTGAGAGGCTTAAGGGAGTTATAAGTGAAAGTGAAGTTATAAGTGGAATCGGGCTTGGTCTTTGTCATTTGTTGTGAGTAGGCGGGTTAACCTTGGGAGGCATAAGTGAAAGTGAAGTTATAAGTTGGGACATGTGCATATTATAAAGCATATGTTGCATATTCTATTAATTGAAATAAATTCAAGTGTGAATGATATTCTATTAACAAGTATATTCTTATGCTTTAGCGAAAGCAAATGTCAATGTTTATAATTTTTAAGTTCAAGTGACATGTTCTAGAAAGTCTTTTATGTTGCATGTTTAAATAAATAAAAAAAAAACATATATTGTTATTTTGATAATTTAAACAAATAAGTATAGGTTATTCTTCTATTCTTATTTTTTAAGTGTAAAGTTATTCTCAATTATTTTAAATATATCATTTAAACCTTTTATTTGTATACTACAAATATGGGCATGGATTTTTGTAGTAGAATTTTTGGATAGCCTATTGAACATCACTTTTATCACTATATAAATTATTTGTTATTTCAGAGAAAGGGAAAGAATTGGTTGAGTAGAAGTTGTTCAAGTTAGAGTTGCTACGTGCTAGTACAGTTTGAGAGGTATTCGTTTAATAGTATAACATTTATTTATATATTTTGATGTTTACA
>NW_021407651.1:0-382 GCF_001605985.2 Dendrobium catenatum | reverse complement strand
GTTAGCCTTGGGACAATTGCATAGGTCTAACAACCTATTCAGATTTACAGGTATGTCTAATTAGGTTCATCTTAAAATCTAGCACATAAGCATTCATTTAATATTATGTAAAGTCAATTGGCAGTAAGATATAGTAGGAGTCCTATCATGCTTGTATACTTTTGATATACTAGTTTTCTTTTAAGATATTTTTCTAAGTATGTATGGTGGATCATGGTTGTGTTAATGCTCTTACAACCCTCATGTTAATTTTTTTAAATAGTTCTTTTATGTATTTATTTTGGCTAAGGATAGTTCCATCTCTTCATTTCTTAAAATTGAACCCCAAAAAATAAGTCAACTCTCCTCTCATTACTCATTTCAAAATCTTAACTCATTTAAG
>NW_021407650.1:0-401 GCF_001605985.2 Dendrobium catenatum | reverse complement strand
AAAGAGAAAGTGAACACCAAGGTTTTTACGTGGAAAATCCAAAAGAGAGAAAAAACCACGGGGCCTCGCCCTGTTGCAAAGTTCCACTAGTGTTTTTGTAGATTACAAATGACGGATTCATCCCACAAATTGGGATAATCCGAATACACTTTATTTCCTCCAAAAGGTTTACAAAATTCTGCAAATTCCTTGCGTTTCCTGGAAATCCGGCAGAGTTCCGACGTCTTCAGGCGGCAGGAAGAGTTTCGGCGGTGGTCGAGAAGGTGAGGAATCTCCTTTTCCCCTTTTTCCTCTTCTTCTTCTTTCTTCTGTGAATTCTGGGCGTTTTTCGAAAATCCGACAGAGTTCCGGCGTCTTCAGGCGGAAGGAAGAGCTCCGGCGGCGGTGGTCGAGGAGGTGAG
>NW_021407649.1:0-324 GCF_001605985.2 Dendrobium catenatum | reverse complement strand
TTTTAAGTTTATTCATTTTCTAAATATATTCATATATTAACATTAATCATTTTAATCAATTAATTCTAAATTATAATATAGATTTTGACAAAATTTTAATAAAAAGAAAACTTACCTCTTACTCCTTAATTTGAATTTCACTCGTGCCCTAGTTTGTTCGCCCGCTCCTCTTCCATGCTCACTGCTAAAGCACGATCTCTACCCCTCTCCTCTCGGTTTTTATAGAGAAGAGCCATATGACACCAAATGACGGAAGCTTGTTGACGAATATTTTCGTATCGACTCAACCCCGATCGAGCCCGACAAAGCTCGATCGCGCTCGAT
>NW_021407648.1:0-210 GCF_001605985.2 Dendrobium catenatum | reverse complement strand
AAAATTTTATTAAAAAATTAAAAAATTTATTTCATAAAGTTGCTTAGGGAGCCTAAAGCAGCTTTTTAATATAATTTTTTTAAGTAGAAATTTACACTACAAATTACTTTAAAAAATAATAAAAAATTTGTCCAAGACGAAGCTAAGTATATAATTATGGCTCTTGATCCATATTTTACGTATAAACTTTTCACTGATTAGAATCGTCTT
>NW_021407647.1:0-339 GCF_001605985.2 Dendrobium catenatum | reverse complement strand
TTACTTTGTTTGTACTGTTCTTTTCTTTCTTTAGCTGTTTTCTGATACTCCCTTTTTCTGTACAGGTTTCGAGAGGAGCGGAATACTTGTTCGCTTGCCACCTCAGGAGACCTCTGTTTTGGTACGTTTTTACTTTGTTTGTACTGTTCTTTCCTTTCCTTAGCTGCTTTCTGATACTCCTTTTTTACTCTGCACAGGTTTCGAGAGGAGCGGGATACTTGCTCGTGAGCCACCTCAGGAGACCACTGTTTCAGGTACAAGTTTTTTTTTTTGTAGCTTCTTACATATATTCTTTATGATTCTTCCTCTTTCTGCTGACTTCTCTTTTGCTTTGTGCAG
>NW_021407646.1:0-250 GCF_001605985.2 Dendrobium catenatum | reverse complement strand
TGGATCAAAAGAAGCCATTCCCTCTTTATTTAGCAGATTGTTTCTTATCTCTTGTACTACCTCCTCGACTGGTCTATCCCCAATTGACTTAGGATTGAGGGGTAGGTATCCCTTGTATTCAGCCATATCAAACAACTCTTCAGAATCCAGGAGAGCAATGATTTCTGTAAGTTTCGGATTAGGATCTGACTGAGACTCTATAACTAGCTCTTCATTCATCTCAAGATCTAGGTCAATTCCTTCCTTTTCG
>NW_021407645.1:0-208 GCF_001605985.2 Dendrobium catenatum | reverse complement strand
CATACAACCTTCCATCAGAGATGTGTATGACTACTTCGTACATGTTCTTAACACTTATAATACCTGGACCATATAATAAAAAAAATGATATTTTTTTACAACTATTACTTGATGATCTCAAGTTATTATAGGAAGAAGGTGTTCTCACAAATGACATATCAACAAAATAAATTTTTTTCTTTCGAGCTGCATTATTATGGACTATTGG
>NW_021407644.1:0-357 GCF_001605985.2 Dendrobium catenatum | reverse complement strand
TCTATTCAGGGTGATGTTCTGGACGATATGTGATGTTTTGAACTAGTTGTCCCAAATGATCGTGAAATTATCCTGGATGATCAAGTTGCTTTTTCATCATCCATATATCCATCTAGGGCGATGGTCTGGATGATATTCGATGAATTGAACTAATCATAAAGGATGATATACTATCATCCTGGATGATATGAACAAATCAACTTTCAGATCATCATAAATTATCCTGGCTGATTGGGCTTAATTTGTACTGATAGGACAGGATCATCTTCAGATCATCCTGGACAATAATGTTAGTTTATTATAATTAAGAGCTAATCCAAATCTCTTCTATATAAGACCTCTTATTTTACCCAAGAA
>NW_021407643.1:0-697 GCF_001605985.2 Dendrobium catenatum | reverse complement strand
AGGAATGTTGCCAAAAGGAGAGAAATTATTCTGTGCAGAGATCGGACGCAGAATATCGTTCGAAGACCAATTAGAATGTGCCACCTCAATAGCACCGAACAAACCCAATATTATGGCTCTAGCAACCATGTTCGTCCCTGGCTCGCAATCATGCTCACTTAAGAGAGTCATCATGCGTCTTGATGGACTTCTTGCTCATCTACTAGACTTGTTTGCGTAGACTTGCTCAAAGCACTCACTCTAAGATTTGCCTATGAAACTCATAATGGGTATCCCGAGCCACATCACAAGAGTCTACATATAAGTGTCAATCAGTCCTTTTTATATCATGTAATATGTCTATCTCTTTTTTTTTTTGTGATGTATTTTATGTAGCCCTTTGAAAATATAAATAAAATATTAAAAAGCATATTTTAGACTTATTGTTAATTATTCTTATTCACAAGGATTATTTTGCATTTCGTCTACTCTTTATACTCGATTTTTTTTTCCTTAAAATTTAGAAAATCTTTCACTCTTCATACTCGCTTATTCTCTCATGTTATTCTCTTCTTCTAACTAACTAAACTTATTAGTAAGGTTAGATGTGGCTCTCAAATAAATTTTAATCAAATTATTAAATTTGCCTTAAGATTTATAAAATGTAAATTCTTTATATACAATATAATCTCAAAATAAATTCAATAATAAACCCAAT
>NW_021407642.1:0-341 GCF_001605985.2 Dendrobium catenatum | reverse complement strand
GGGTGAATTGGTATGTTTAAAAACTTTAAATAAAGCTTAATAAATTTCTCAAACCAAAACACCACAAAACAAACAATGCAAAAATTTAAGTGCGGAAGTAGTAAAAAACAAGAACACAAAGGTTTATAGTGGTTTGATCAACTCGACCTACGTCTACTCAAACCGATCTATTAATGACGGCTGCCTTAATTAAGAACCCTGATTAGATTTTCTATTTTAAGCCCGATTGTCTAGGATGATGTAAATATCGTCCTAACCGATATGAGTAAAAAACAGAAATTCTAAGTCTCTTAAGTGGGTGTGTGTAGGATTACTTAGCATCAACCACTTCAAAGACTACA
>NW_021407641.1:0-850 GCF_001605985.2 Dendrobium catenatum | reverse complement strand
ATAAATCATTGTAAGCAATGCAAATCATAATCAGTATTCAATTACCAAATGCACTATGATCAGTAAGTTTTGGCAATGTTGTATCCAACAGTTACAAAATAATTTATATAATATTTTATTACATAAATATATTTGTTATTATCATATGTATGTCGTATAGTGTCTATGATATGCATGTATATCATGTAAATCATTTTATTCATATATGGCAAAGGCGATTTACAAATTATACTTATAATGACTCCTTGGGTTAAAATATGGACTATTACGCAATCACTCAATTGTAATTTTGTGACCTCTATCAACCAACTATGTTCCTTCGATCGCCATAGCCTTATTAGGGGTCCTTTGATCATTGTCATTCAACTACAATCCTTCAAGCATCATTGCTCAATTATGGTCCTTCAACTTCCATCACCCTATCACCATCGTCTAACTAGGATCCTTCAACCACCATTTTTTAACTACAATCCTCAGACCATTGTCCCCATATTATAGTCCTTGGAATACAATTGTTTAGTTATGATCCCTTAACAACCATTACCCAACCATGGTTCTCTAACCCTTGTTACTTTACTATGGTTCTACCACTATCGCTTGACTATAATCATGCAGTCAGTGTCACCCAACTATGGTCCTTCGAGCACAGTAGCTCAACTATGATCATCCAACCACCTTCATCAAACTAAGATCATCTAGCCACAATTGCTCAACAATAATCCTCTGGCCATGATTGTTCAATACTTTAACCACCACCATCACTATGATCCTCCATCTTACAATGCTTTGATCATTATAGACTGGCCACACCAATGCACGTTGACTTGGCTGCCTACCATCACTTAGTGGT
>NW_021407640.1:0-287 GCF_001605985.2 Dendrobium catenatum | reverse complement strand
GAGCTAAGCTCGGACAGAATAGATCAACTGAACCGGCTTAACCTAACCAGATCATTCCGATGCTTCGGATCATTTTCTTAAGAACAAAAACAATGGGGGAAAAACTCACAAAAAGATTGACATTAAGACTAATAGACTTTACGTTGGCAGAGGTTAGCTCTCCTGCTTCCATAGTTGCATGGAAACCATTATATTTTCAGGATTATAATAACAGAAGATGACAATAACAATTGCATGAGACGAAGGCAACGACGATTATGAAAAAATAACTTTCTAGAATTTCAATT
>NW_021407639.1:0-203 GCF_001605985.2 Dendrobium catenatum | reverse complement strand
AGCTACCCACTTCGATCAATTAGCCAAGATTTTGACCAGATACAAAATTGCTGGTGCTCGATCTAGTGGTCTTTTTATGGGGATTCTATCTATCGCTGCAGGATCCCTATTCAAGATCACTGCAGTTCCTATTCGGGCGGCTGTAGAACGGAAGGCCCCCTATAGGTAGTAGGGTAGGATGGGTGATACCGCTCAGATTGAGG
>NW_021407638.1:0-269 GCF_001605985.2 Dendrobium catenatum | reverse complement strand
GAAGCCCAAACATCCTCAAACTTTAAGGAATTCAAACATTTAGAAGATTGATAAAAAATTTTAAGAATCAAAGGGCAATGATCTGATGCAACCATGGGAAGATGCTTCACTACTAACTACTGATTGTTGTTAACTGCTATGGAATTAACCAAAATCCTATCTAACCTTTCCATGATTCGTTCTGCTCCTTTTTTGTTATTACTCCAAGTGAGCCTAGGACCAACAAACCCATTCTCATGAAGATCATTAGAAGTCAAGAAGGACTTCAT
>NW_021407637.1:0-884 GCF_001605985.2 Dendrobium catenatum | reverse complement strand
GTCATAGAGAAATAAGAGTGTTTGCTATCATCAAAATCATAATCCATAGATTCGCAACAATCTTCACCTTTTTGATGATGTCAAACACACAACAAACAATTCTTAGTTAAGATAATAATGTACTAGAAATAGTGCAAACGTAGAGAACATCAAATAACAGAATAGAATAGTACAAGTACAAACATACTACTCCCCCTTTTGACATCTTAAAAAGGAGGAGACAAATAAAAACAGTACAAAAACTAAATAGCAGAAGAAAAAATAGAAACTAATCAACAAAAAATAAAAACAAACTAAAAGAAAACTAGTAAAATGATGGGCCCTGATTGTCTAAAGGAGGAGGAGGTGGTGGAGGCTGTTGAAAGTAGCTAGTGAGTGTAGCAAACTGAGCACCAAATAAGGCTATGTCCTAGTCATGTTGCTGCTTCTAGTGAGCAATGTAGGTGTCAAAATGGGCTAAGTCCTCCGTGCAGTGCTGCTCGTAGCGGGCTATATCCTCAGTATGCTGCTGCTCCTGTGCAGTAACGTAAGTTTCGAATCGGGCCTCCCACTAGTCAAAGAGCTCCACCAACTGATCCAGCTGAGAGTGCTGGCGGAGCCGAACAGGTGCAGGAGCAGGTACAGGAGCCTCCACTTCCCCTGCTTGAGCTTCCCTGACCCCTGGGTGGAGACTAGTACTGTGAAGTAGGATATTGGAGTTTATACTTTGATTCTAAGACATAAGAAATGATATATCCTAGGGTTAAATTTGGTTTCCTCCTATGACCCGGATCCCGAATGATAGTAAGATGGTCAATGTAGTGAAAGATTAGGTCGGTATCATTGAATTCATGATTTGCTAAAATACAAAAGGTGGTGAGTGAAAGAAGGGGAGTGATGTGAAC
>NW_021407636.1:0-528 GCF_001605985.2 Dendrobium catenatum | reverse complement strand
TTTCATGCAAAAATATTATCATTTGATAAAAAAATTTTAAAACCATAACTTTATAAAAAATGTCTATTTGCTGACTATAGACTTTGAGATTTTTTAATGATTTATATTCATCAAAATTGATCAAAAAAATGTTTTGCATGCTCTCTTTAATGTGAAGGTTCTTTTTAAAAATTTTAGAATTTTTTTTCTCAAAATACGTTTTTTAAAAAATTTCTAGACTAACTATTGATCAACAATTCTTTAGTGGCATTGTCTTTGTAAAATAATCCATTAAGGGGTCAAAGAGTGGAACAATTATTACGTCCTCCGATCGGACGCAGAGGAACGTCCGGTCAGAGACCAAATCCCTCTAAAAAATGAGTTTTACCGAGCAAATACCGAGCAATACCAAACAATAACGAGGAATACCATCATTTTGAAGACTCAATACCGAGTTATACCGATCTAAATCGAGAAATACCGAGTTATACAAAAGTTGTACCGAGTTTTTCCTAGAAAAACTCGATACAACTCGGTATTTCTCGGTAC
>NW_021407635.1:0-325 GCF_001605985.2 Dendrobium catenatum | reverse complement strand
GATTCTAATGTGGAGACTCTTCTTCCGCTAAAGCCTAAACTATTTGAGAGTATGAGCTCCAAAGGTGAAAGCTTCCATTATTAAATCGTGGATTCTTGTTTACCGTCGTAGTTTTACAATTACTCTTTGCATTTTCTTGATTTGTTTGGTTAATCGACTTTGCTCTTCTTTGCCTAAGAAAGCTAAAGACTAAGAACTCCGAGGATCATTCCGTGTTATAAGTAATAACTTTATTTTGGGAATACTTTGTTAAATTGCTTTCTTTAATTTCTTAAGTAACTTCTATCGTTCCACATCAGCTTAGGTTTACTTGCATCCCAAGTAC
>NW_021407634.1:0-299 GCF_001605985.2 Dendrobium catenatum | reverse complement strand
AGAGTCTGGATAGTCTGACCTATGAGGATGAGGTGCCAAACCCGAGGAAGTCCATTCTTCTAAAAAATTTTTTTCTAAGATTATTTTTAAAATTTCAAGCATATCTGATTTGAAGTTGTCAACCAGCACACATTGCATTAGAAATATACTTAAAGAGTCAAAATTTTAATTGCATTAGTCCTTAGCATTTTTTCACCCAACATAAGTGATAGGGGCCAATTAAAAAAATCTCTAGATGTCGGCCCCAACTCTCCAAAGCTTTAAATAAAATGTCCCTACCACTCTTTCATAAAAAAGCG
>NW_021407633.1:0-344 GCF_001605985.2 Dendrobium catenatum | reverse complement strand
TACTAATTATATTACAAATTATTTAATTAAGTTAAATTAGATAATTAATTTATGCACTAATTATACTATTAATTATTTAATTATTAATATTTTAAATTATATTAATTAAGTTAATCAATAATAGCTTAGAGGCGTCTAGGTTTTCCTTTCATCTTCTCTTTTCGTAGTTGCTGTTCGGCTTCGTTGTTTTGTAGTGTTGAGATTGCACGCGTCGCTTCTTCGGCTCTTTCGTTCTTCGTGGCTGTTCGACTGCGCTCCTTCGACGACTTTCCCTTCCTGTCGGATCGGAAGTTACGACATTTTGATCGGATGCAACAACGGGAGCTCGCTGGCTTTGAAGGTAA
>NW_021407632.1:0-240 GCF_001605985.2 Dendrobium catenatum | reverse complement strand
AACCTTAAACAATAGAGAATTGCCATGGTGGTAGTATGGAACACATTATTATTCTGTAATGGTCCCGCAAAGGCCATAATAAGACTACCATTACTGTCTCTAATAACCCCACCATAACCCTTAGCAGAGTCAATGTTAATATCATCCATATTCAACTTATAAAAGTTAGTGGGAGGTTTAATTCAGTAAATGATTCTAGACTCTTTAATAATAGAATCATAATCCAAATTAAGAACTAAA
>NW_021407631.1:0-262 GCF_001605985.2 Dendrobium catenatum | reverse complement strand
CACAGGGCTTGGCCATTGCATAACAAACGTTGCTTATGAGTTTTGCTTGCTGACTAAGAAAAGAATGCACGAGTTTCGCTCATTGTCCCAAACTCTTCACATTCAGGATTTTAAATTTTTTTTTTATGTTGCGAGCATTATACCTTTGCATGCACATAATAATGATGGCAATGATGACCAGACAATGAGGTGAAGCATGGGTTCTTTTTTATCTTGATTTATTTATTTTTTAGATAAAGAAAAAAGAAGATTTTGAGGGAGG
>NW_021407630.1:0-255 GCF_001605985.2 Dendrobium catenatum | reverse complement strand
TTTGTACTTATAATGTAAAGTATTAGTTATTTATTTATTATTATTATTATTATTATTATTTAGATATTTGAGATAATTAAAACTGATTCATATAAACATTATATACATAAATTTCTATCTCATTAGGAAAATTAAGCAATCTCTATCTACTTTCACCTACTATATTTCTCATATTTATCGTGAAGCTAATGTTTGTGCTGATTGGTTAGCTAAAAGAAGTTGCAATATAATGGTTGATCTCTCTGCTCTCGATCC
>NW_021407629.1:0-241 GCF_001605985.2 Dendrobium catenatum | reverse complement strand
CAAAATTAAAGTTAATAAGTAACTCATACATTAAATTTAATTTATAAATGAATAAACTGTCTTGAATCCTGGATTATACTGCCAAACAATTTCTCAAGATTTAACATATGTCATGCCAAATTGATTTCAGGATTTAACATCCTTAGGGGCTGTTTGGTATTCGGATTTAGGCCGGATTTATGGCCGGATTTGGGCGAAATCCAGCCAAACGGCCTAAAATGTAAAATTAAATCTCACGGTA
>NW_021407628.1:0-247 GCF_001605985.2 Dendrobium catenatum | reverse complement strand
TGAACACTCATAACCTGAGGATGAAGATGATATTGTATTAATGACTAGACAATTCAGAAGCTTTCTAAAGAGGAAGCAGAAGAGACGCCAGCAATAGAATAGAGATAAGTTTAACATAAATGGCAAGGTTTCTAATGAAGTGATTTGTTATGAATGCAAGAAACCAGGTTATATCAAGACTGATTGCCCAAAACTCAAAGCCACTCCTGGCAAGGAGAAGGTAGAGGAGAAACCAATTATAAAGAAG
>NW_021407627.1:0-232 GCF_001605985.2 Dendrobium catenatum | reverse complement strand
CGGCTCGGAAAAAGCTTTTCGGAATGGGGTCATAGAGTCGAATCGGACTCCTGGGCTGAAAGTTATTGAAGTTCCCGCCCGGTCGCCACATAGGACACCCCGGATGCCTTCATGGGTCCCACGATGCGGGTTTCATCGCTCGATGCGCGACAAGCTAACACCGCAAGTGGTTCGTAGGCCGTGGCGAAGAGCTAGAAAAAAAAATAATGACAGGTTAGAAAAAGGGTGCAAC
>NW_021407626.1:0-298 GCF_001605985.2 Dendrobium catenatum | reverse complement strand
GGATTATAAAATATCTATATGTTATATATAAATTTCAAAGTGATGCATATATCACCGAGACTAAAAGAGAACTCCAATGACAACTCCTAGTAGCAATCATGGTCGTGCGATCACTATTATTGTTCTACTATTGTTATTCTATTTTTGTGCACGCCCTAAGATCTAAGTTTGAAGAATCGTATGATTTATCTGTTTTAACATTTATCGGAGATTCTATAATCACATTAATATAAATCAATATGTCCAGGAAAAGACAAATAAATATCACGCACATTGAAATATTTCACTATACTCATTA
>NW_021407625.1:0-227 GCF_001605985.2 Dendrobium catenatum | reverse complement strand
GATTAGATTAATCTTAAAAGTCTTAAAAATCACATAAGAAGCATTACTCTACTAATTTTTTTCTTTCTCAAATCAAGTCACTACTAGTTGTTAGGAGCGGTTAGAAAACCGCCACCAAAGCTAGAGCGAATAATTTTGGCTTCGTTTGGGGCCGTTTTTTTAATTGTTGTCTAAAATGGCTCTCTAGTACAAATTTTTTTAGTTAAATATTTGTACTACATAGTTAC
>NW_021407624.1:0-265 GCF_001605985.2 Dendrobium catenatum | reverse complement strand
TATCAAGCTTTAATCGAACTAAAATATTATTTTTATATGTCAAAATAAAAGTTTGAATTGGCAAAAATTATTGCTTATTAAAAGCACATAGTGAAAATTTTTTAGAATATAGTCAAAAAGTTCATAATCTTAATTTTCATAACATTTTAAAAAAAAATTAGGTGTCAAAATAAAATTCAAATAAGCAAAATATCTTCTTATTCAAAATCACCCAGTAAAAAATATCATAATATACTCAAAATATTCATAATATCAATTTTTATAA
>NW_021407623.1:0-218 GCF_001605985.2 Dendrobium catenatum | reverse complement strand
GGGAGAAAGTTAACGTCATAGCAAGCGAATTCTGTCGTTGCTTTCGATCCTCGCAGCGAATGGAACTCCAGCATTAGTTTCCGCTGGTAATATTTGAATTTCATGTAGTGAGAGGAAGAGCGAAAAAAAGAGCCCTGAAGACTTCGATTCTTCGGGCTTTTAACGACTCGAGGAGATCGTGGGGAGAAGCGACGTCGGCGTGCGAGCGACGTGCGAAG
>NW_021407622.1:0-337 GCF_001605985.2 Dendrobium catenatum | reverse complement strand
TGTCCGCCTTGCCGACGGGGGCAAAAGGAGAGCTATAGTTTGTAGTGAAATTCTCAGAGCGGAGGACTCCGAGGAGTGGACGTAGGTCATGCTTTGACCGAACCACTATAAAAATTTTGGTGTGTTTTTTCCTTATCACTTTTTATTCTTGCGTGCATTTTATTTTCATAATACTTGCTTTATGAAAACTTGTGAAAGAAAAGGATTCTATTGTTACACGTTGAGTACAATTGTTTGCCTTCGTAGTAGTTTAAATTTTCAGGTTAAAATTTTAAAAACATAAAAATATTAGAACTCCTATTAGGTTTTAATTATTGCATTAAAATTTTTACAATTC
>NW_021407621.1:0-320 GCF_001605985.2 Dendrobium catenatum | reverse complement strand
ACTTGCACGTCTCAGCTGATTTCTGGGGATCTGTATAATGGTAATGAATTTTTATGTGTCCTGTCGGTCATTTATGCTTCTAATGCTCAAGCTGATAGACTACTTCTTTGGGATAAGATTAGGGAGATTGGGGCAGATATTTCTTCTCCTTAGCTGCTTCTTGGAGATTTCAACTGTTGTTTGCATGCTAAAGAAAAATCTGGTGGTTCTCCTCTTCTTGCTTCACACCTGTGGGATTTTAAATCTCTCAATTTTGATTTGGGATTGTTTGACTTGGCTTCATATGGCTTAAAGTTTTCTTGGTTTAACCAAAGGGTTAA
>NW_021407620.1:0-265 GCF_001605985.2 Dendrobium catenatum | reverse complement strand
TTAACCCACCTCCTTCCAACATCGCGTA
Organism: Dendrobium catenatum; assembly: GCF_001605985.2. NCBI lineage: Eukaryota > Viridiplantae > Streptophyta > Magnoliopsida > Asparagales > Orchidaceae > Dendrobium > Dendrobium catenatum. Next base: position 237 of record NW_021407620.1, on the reverse strand, counting down.
CCACATTAGATAGCCTTACCACCGGATGTACAGGAGACGTTTCATATTAAGAAAAAAAAAATGTAAGCAATGGTACAAATTAATGAAAGCAGTTTAAGATTTTCAGCTAATTTAATGCTTTATTTGGAATGACTTTTTTATTAATTTTTGAAGTAATTTTTTAATTTAAAAAATTGTTAAACTAAAAATTTTGAATTAGAAATCTGCATAAAAAAGTAGTAAGAAAGCCGACCTAAA
>NW_021407619.1:0-260 GCF_001605985.2 Dendrobium catenatum | reverse complement strand
TATCTTGTGCATTTATTGTTGCTGGAGCAGAGTTCTGTAAGATTTGAGAGAAAGGACACTGATAAGCTAGTCAATCTTGATGACTACGCAGATCCTACTGAGCAAGAAAAGGTTCAAGTTTCCGTCATCTTTATATTTTTTACTCTGAAAAACATTGCTAAATTTCCTAACATTATTTCTGCTTGTAGGAGGCTGAAGTTGCTCCTCTAAATTATGTTGGCCATGCACTTTTGACAGAGAATGTTAGAAAATATATTGAT
>NW_021407618.1:0-584 GCF_001605985.2 Dendrobium catenatum | reverse complement strand
CGGGATTTTTCTTTCTTCCCCCACGGCTCTCTGGCGGCTGAGGCTTCCGCTATTTTTGAGTTGGAAACTTTCCATGCTCGAATTAGCGCCACTCCTCGCGCGCAGGAGTTACGGGATTTCTTCTCCTCCCCCACGGCTCTCTGGCGGCTGAGGCTTCCGCTATTTTTGAGTTGGAAACTTTCCCTGCTTGAATTAGTGCCCCTCCTTGCGCGCAGGAGTTACGGAATTTCTTCTCCTCCCCCACGGCTCTCTGGCGGCTGAGGCTTCCGCAATTTTGAGTGGGAAACTTTCCCTGCTAGAATTAGCACCCCTCCTCGCGCGCAGGAGTTACGAGATTTGAATGTCATTTGAGCGGAAGATTGTTGGCGACGGACGATCGAGTTGACGCCCATTTGTAGTCAACGATCGAGCGTGAAGCCAAAGGAGAGAGTTCAAGGGTGCATTGCGAGTAGCAGTCGAGCGAGAAGCCGATGATGAGTAGTAGTCCGTTGAAGAGAAGAAGTCCGTCGATAAGGAGAAGTCTGATGTCGGGTAGAAGTACGGCCTTGGCAGAAGACCGATGAAAGTTTGTCGACGGGCATAAG
>NW_021407617.1:0-723 GCF_001605985.2 Dendrobium catenatum | reverse complement strand
CAGTCAACATGCATGAGAAGATTGGTGATGAATGCAATCCATTCAGTAATCAGTGTTAATATACAAAGTGAATGTGCTCGATCATCCATACAAATCACTATAAGAAATTTATTGTACACAAAGGACACTATCTGCAAGCAAATGTTGAAAAGACTACGACAAAGACGGACTTCTACGAGTCATCATGAAAGACTCGTCGAATATCTAAAATACCCTCGCACATAGACTGTAGTTTGTACACACTTAGGTACACTAAAAGAGAGTATACAATCATAGAACCCGCATGGGCCTCGACGAGTGTGTTATTGGTACACACGTGACGTCTAGGGATGCTGGCGGGCTGACAAGTGAACTCTTGTTCGAACCTGATCCTCCTATACGGATCAATAGGAGTCGACAAGGTTCGAACTCTCAAACAAGTACACGGTTGTGGCGACCGGTGTATTTGTTTTAATACATTCATATTAGGTGAAGGCCTATAATTAAGAGAATTCACAAATAAAAACATAAAACCTACGAAACCCGATCCCCTTTCGACAGCCAGACAGGGTCGACAAGGTTCAAGCATTAAATGAAAATAACCCCCTAACACCACGATGATGGCCGTGTTGAATGTAGATCTCAACCGGAGGGGTTCCCAAACACTTTCAAATTCCACCCAAATACCCACAAAAATCCCAAATATCCAAAAATCCAAAAAAATCTCAAAATCCAAAAATTCCA
>NW_021407616.1:0-245 GCF_001605985.2 Dendrobium catenatum | reverse complement strand
TCAGTTATGGAAGATGGGTGGGTGGTACAGTTCTTTGAAAATAGAACCGACATCTAGAGAATTTCCTAAGTGGTCCTGGACTTATGTGGGTTAGATGCTCCTAACTAATACAATTAAATTTTAATTAGTTGGTTACTAATGCAATGCATGCTAGTTGAAATGTCAGCTCATGAATGCTATAGAATTTTGAAAACAGGCTTATAAAAATATTTTTTTGAAAAGACTGGGTCTCCTTAGGTCCGGCA
>NW_021407615.1:0-273 GCF_001605985.2 Dendrobium catenatum | reverse complement strand
CACCCATCCTAATCTTACAGTTATGCGGGCAACATTGGTATCAACCTTAATAGTAACATGAAAAGAACGTTATAATATTGAGTAAAACCCAGATTTGAAATTAAATTGTTCTATTAAATTTGAACCTTACGGGGAAAGCCAGATTTGCTTAGAAGGTATTTCCTGTGAGCAGCATAGGTATTAAAAAAAAATCCTGTAAGCATCATACTTCACCAACAATTTTAATAAATTACCTTCTTTTAAATGTAACAAGGAAAGAGTTGCAGAATGGAG
>NW_021407614.1:0-615 GCF_001605985.2 Dendrobium catenatum | reverse complement strand
CAAAATCTCTAGTTGTTAGCCCCAGCTCTCCTGAACTTTAAATAAAATGTCCTTACCACTCTTTCATAAAAAGACCAGATTCATCTATTTTAAATCGATTAGGTTGTTAGCTGGCTCCCCAATCCAAGCTAGGGTAAGTCCAGATCTTGCACTGCATTAGTTAGGTTCAAATGACTGTGGTCTAGCATCCAAATTTTGATTTAGGATTCGGGGTAGATTTTTTATTATAAGACCCCAACTTCCGGGAATATAATCTCAAATTTTTAATAAAAGGCTCAACCCTAAATAAATCTTCTTGCATTCCTAAAATATAAGGCCCAACACTTAGATTAGGTTAGGACACTTCTGGATGGTTCCGGAATCTCAAAGTGTCCTCTACTCTTCTCCCCTTAATTTTGATAATAAATGCTCAATTTTTATCTACTCACCTATGTGCTTCCAAAATTCACCTCTTTTTTGTATCGCTCCTAGAAAATCTAATAAAATCTTGCCACTATTTTAATCGAGAGTTTTTGTAAGAGACTCTGTTTCCCTATGATGTAATTAACTAAGAGGGCTTACGCTCGTAGGAGATTTTGAACCACACACACCTGATTTACAAAATTGATTTTTCAA
>NW_021407613.1:0-772 GCF_001605985.2 Dendrobium catenatum | reverse complement strand
AGTTAGGTTTTTGTTCCTGCGAGATTAATTTTAATACAAATTTGAAATATATGGTTGTGAAGTTTATATGTTTAATTTGGGGATGGTTTGCATCCCAGATTGTTCTTCAATATGATCCGTTAATCAAAATCTATTTCATTGGAGAATCATGTTTTCGTATATTTTATCAAACGGTATCTTCACGTTAGCTTTACAAATATACATGTTAAGAGAAAAATTTGATGTGATTTATTTAGTTATATCAAATTGAAATGCATGCTTTGGAAATACCTCTGTTAGCAATAGTTGTTAGTGATGAGAATGAAACTTTGTTTTGACCCCCATTGTTTTGAAAGGCTTGCTGAAATTAAGCTTATGAGTAAGTGGAGATTTGCAAAGTATATTGTGTTATCTTGTGCTGTGATTTGGGAAAAGGAGAAGTATTTGAGTTCTATAAAGTGTATGGTTTGGTAAATTGGAAGATGTGCATTTTGAAAAGTAGATTAAGTAATTTTGAAGAGTGGTTTATGTTTGATTCGGAAATGTGAAATTGTGTATGTGTAAAGAAAGCTGTATGTTTTAAAGGTAAAGTGTATGTCTGATTTGAGAAGTAAATTTTGAGATTTTGGAAGAATGAAAAGTGTATGTTTTGAAAAGTATAAGTGTGAACTTTGGAAGGGTTAGAGGTGTAGATTTTGGAAATAAAGCATGTGCATTTTGAAAAGTGTGTGTTTGGTTTGAAAAGTGAATTTTGTGATTTTGGAAAATGAAAGGTATTATTTTGGAAATGATA
>NW_021407612.1:0-2110 GCF_001605985.2 Dendrobium catenatum | reverse complement strand
ATTTTGAGGATTCTTTAAAGAAGGTCTTACAGAATGTAAAGCAACATTCCAATCCTTCCAGCTTTTATTTCTTCCCCTAATAGGTTTCTGAATATAAACCAGCCTTTCATTAACCTCCTACGGCTAGGATGGGCACAACGTTGAGGGATTAACAATAGATCCAACCCCTTTATAAGGAGTGGGCTTCCAAACATAAACAACCTTAAGAGGAAAAACATTTTTAGCGGTTGAAATATTAACTTCATCAAGAAGATTAGAATCCTTAGAAACTAAAATACAAACCCTAGCAAAAGTGAGCCAGCTTTGCTTTACTGTTAAAGAATAAACAACAACCAGAACCCAATCAAACTACATATTTTAGAAATGCCTTATGACATCCAGCAAATTAAGGACATATTAAGAAATTTGACCAATAAAGTAATGGACAAAAAACTCTTTGATTTTCGGAAGAAAATGAGGAAACCATTCGTGGACAAAAAATGGTTTACCAAAGAAAAACTTTGGGCCACCCGACCAAACAAGATCTTAATCTTTCAGACAAGAAAATTTCATAAGAAAAAACCCTCATTCAAAGCAATCAAAGTAAAGCCACCTTTAAATTTCCAAACCTTTAGCAAGATAGATTTTAAAGCTTCAAAGTTAGGCCTATTACCCAATGAGTAACATACCAGCACTAGACCCCATTTTTTAGAGACTACAGAGATATCACCTTCATAGAAAGAAGCAAGAGTATCAGGATAAGGCACAAAAGAAATAAAAAAATGTTTGGAAGAAGATTGAAGGGATGTCAATAAGCCATTCCAAGCTTTCATTCCTGATGGGAAAAACCCCAAAATCAGACAAGGATGTAAATCTGATTTTATATGAGGAAAATAAGAAAAAGAATCCAAGAAACAATAGAAGAGAAACAAATTGAGCGAAGAATAGCCTAGAGCATCCAAGAAACCCTCTGAAAACTTCTCATCCTGAGCCAACACTGCACGAAACTTTTCCCCCACCTAGCGACTTCATCTTCTCTTTCTCTCTAAAAAAAAAAAAAATCGTTGCATACAAAACGGAATTTTGAATTGCATTTTGAGCAGAAAACATAATTATTTTATACATTTCATATAAAATGAAATTACAATTTCTGTTATGATCCTTATTAAATTTAATTTTTCAAATGATCATTCTCTTATTTATTTTAAGCATTAATGAAAATCCTTTTTAAAATTTGAGCAATGTTTTGATGTCCCAATGTTTATAACACTAAATTTCTAAACCCCACATCTGCAACTACGTCCATGCAATGAATTAAGCACGCCTTTTCAGTGATTAGAAAAAGTCACTTAAATTATTAAAAGTGTAGGTCCCTCATATAGGTTCGTTCCTCTTTGTAAGGCCACCACTAAAGTCCCTTCCCAAATACTTTCTTAAAATATCAACCCAATCCAATTTAGTTGAGAACTTTTTAACATTAACATATTTCCTTGTCACCTCAATCTTTCAATGGATAATATCTTTTGTCTTATGTCCTAGGACTGTATTTATATTTTCCGTAAAGGAACTTTTAACCATAAAACAACCTTTGTCTGCATCAAATAAACCATCATATTTTGCTAAGATCTTATAATATGCATGTATTACTTATTATTGTTATGTTTTTTATTTTTTGTGGTTATTATCATTTTATTTTACCTGTTATAAGATTATCAACAGACATTTCAAAAAATGGAATGATTTCTTAAGATAAAATAATGTGTGGATGTTGATATTGACAATCTCCTTGTTGGTCATGGTCTTCAACTTTCGATCTGGAGTTATGATGTGAATGAGAGGGATAAAGTTCATAGAGCTTATTTCTTGTAGGTCTTCATCAACACAAAAAATCATAATTTCTCTCAAATAATGATGAGAAATATTGCATGTAGTTTAACTCAAAAGAATTTGAAGAATTTCCTTATTAGATAAAATATATTATACAAAAAGATGATGTATTTTATTTTTATTGATACTTATTTAAGTCTTAAGAACAAATTAGTATATGTCAAGGTGATGGAGGCTCATTTGTTAGTAATTGGATAGAATATGGTATAATTGTTTTAATTTATAAATTATAATGAAATAAAAG
>NW_021407611.1:0-270 GCF_001605985.2 Dendrobium catenatum | reverse complement strand
CCCGCCATCCCGCACGTCAGCAAATGAGGCATCCGGGTTAACAAAACAGTGTCGGGTCAAGTCAACTCGATAACTAGGCAAGCGGGCTCCAGGTTCGTGTTTTTTACCCGTTTGCAAAATCGGGTATGATTAAGATCAACCCGTTTGAGCACGAATACAACCCGAAATCCAATTTTGACACCCCTAACTATAGGAGAATAAAATTGAAATTCTTTAATTTGAAGTTGTTTTAATGGCAACAATGTTGTGGTATTTGATAGCAGCATCATT
>NW_021407610.1:0-215 GCF_001605985.2 Dendrobium catenatum | reverse complement strand
GAAGAATGCGATTTAAGTAGTCTTCAACCGTGTCGTCAGATCTGAACCCGACGTCGAAGAATGGAGACCGGGTGATATGGATGTCACCGTAGATATCAAACACCTATCCACTATCGATCTCCGGATCCGCCATGCATGCTTGGCGTAGGAGAATCTTTCATGAGAAGAGAGGAAGAATGTGGTGTGGAGAGAGAGAGCACTTGTAGTTGAAAAGG
>NW_021407609.1:0-973 GCF_001605985.2 Dendrobium catenatum | reverse complement strand
GGTTAGTAAGATGATAGATGAGAACTTAGCTTTTTTACTGGGCTTTAATCAAATTGTTTTTTCTTGTTCACTTAGAGTTAGTAACAAATTAGCGGATATTTGTGCTAATTTGGCTCTTGATAGCTCCTTTTTTTGGGAGAATATCCTTGATTTTTTCATTCCTTCTTCCTTCTTGTATTGTTTGAAGGAGGAATGTGATGCTTTAGGTAACACTTGATTGTTGGTGATTTGCGGTTTTTTGATTTTTAATGCATTTGGCATTTTCTTCAAAAAAAAGCATCTTAGCATTATAAATCTTTTTTTATTTTTTTGTTGGAATATAAACTTCATAATTTAAATTAAAATAATCAATTTAAACATATAATTAATTCTCAAAATATAATGCCTAATATAGGATAATATTGAAATTTTCTGAATCAAGTATTACTATAACTTTTCCTACTTCGGTTTTCATATGAAATTAATTAAAAGTAGAACAAATCATCCTTTCTAAAATTTCAAGGTCAAGTCTTTGGATTAAAAATCTTTAAAATCATATAAAAAATAAAAATTACTATTTTAATCAAAAAATCATTTTAGAGCTAAATACTCTTGGATGTTAATGAATGGGTTTTCCTTATGGGGAACCCGCACTCCATAGTAAAATAAGCACCACTTAATCAAACTTATATCACTGGAAAAAAGATATCTAGAAACAATAAAAAAGTTTTAAAATTATTTGTTTTATACTAATATAAAATCTCCAGGGAAATATATTTATTTTATTTCATACTTCATTCATCAATATTCAAATCAATATCCAATCAAAAACTTTATTAGACTCCATTGGAACGTACCTCTTTCATCGAAATATGGAAGGTGTGTGTGTAAAACCACACACATGCGGGGCCGCACCGCGGCTTATATATATAAATATCATATCATCATCATCATCAATATATATATAATATATATATATATATATAATTATATA
>NW_021407608.1:0-273 GCF_001605985.2 Dendrobium catenatum | reverse complement strand
TAGTATTTTGATCTAAATATTTTACTTGCACGAATTTTTTTTTTTGTAACTTTTGGGCACCAGTGAAAATCCTTAAAAAATTGATACCTATTGATACAAGGATTTTAGGACCATCAAGTGTCCGATTTACAAATTGATTTAATCAATATTTTTTTTAATAAAATGATTTAATTTATGGATATTCTTCTATAATTTTAAAGTCTTAAAATAATTTATTTGAATTCTTATTAAAAAATCAATTTAGTTAAATATTAAATAAATATTATATTATTA
>NW_021407607.1:0-595 GCF_001605985.2 Dendrobium catenatum | reverse complement strand
TACTGATTTCTCTGAGCTTGTGGAGCGAGCTCGTCTGATTGAGAATGACCTGATGGCTACTCAGCAGCGGTGGACTGCGAGTAGGAAGAGATTTTGGAGGTGAGGCTTCTGGCAGTGGTTCCTCTGGGAAGAGGAGATTTATAGCTGGTTCTGGATCCGTTGACTCCAGGAGGAGCGGAGGGTCGTCTGGTACTGCTACCAGTACGACGAGTTCTGGATCTGTCAGTGGGGCACCTGTGTGCCAGAGTTGTGGACGGCGACACCATGGCCAGTGCTACAGGATGGCTGGTCTTTGTTTCAGATGTGGTCAGCCGGGACATAGGATTGCAGAGTGTCCACAGACTGGATCTGATCGGCGTTCTGAGTACCGATCAGAGGGTTCTGTCAGACCTGTCAGTTCAGCAGGAAGACCGAGGACTGTTCCTCCTCGTCCTGAGGGATTTTCTGGTAGAGGTGGTGGTACTAGTTCTGGACCACGGAGACCACCTACGGTTTAGAGGGAGCAGAGTAGTTCTGTTGCTTCAGCTCCTGCTCCAGTTCAGCCACGAGTTTACAGCTTGAGTCAGCAGGAGGCTCGTGATGCTCCGGATGTTGT
>NW_021407606.1:0-289 GCF_001605985.2 Dendrobium catenatum | reverse complement strand
ATTAAAAATAATAATTATAACTAATTATAACTAAATAATCATAATTATAATTAAATATAATTATTTATACAAAATAAACAAAATAAAAATCCCTATGTTCGGCGGATTTGCGGGATTTGGCCGAGAAGCATGCGCAAGGGAGATAGCTACCTTCCACTGTGAGCTCCCGTCGCCGTGTCCGATCAAAATGTCGTGGTTTCCGATCCAGTAGAGAGGAACGACGCCGGAGGGGAAGAGGTAGGTCGGCTTGGAGTTCGGGGAAGGGATCGGAGCTCGGGCTACAGGCGCT
>NW_021407605.1:0-302 GCF_001605985.2 Dendrobium catenatum | reverse complement strand
TCGCGGTCATTACGCAATGATTGCCGGCGGCGCAATCATTGTGCCGCCAGGCAATCATTGCCTTGGAATCGCGGGACGAATCAGACGCTGCCAAATGTCGCGTCGGGGTTTTTCTTGGATTTTTATTTGTTTTAAATGATTTAAAGCAACTTTTACTTATTTAAATCATAATAAATTCAATTTTAATCCAAAAAAGGCATACAATATATCGAATCGTTCGTATTCTCGTGCTCTTTAATTCAGAATTATTTTCATACAAAAATTATATTTATATTTTCTGTTATTTTAAAAATAGTAAAATA
>NW_021407604.1:0-222 GCF_001605985.2 Dendrobium catenatum | reverse complement strand
TCCTACTTGAGAGATCTTTTGAAAACGAATGTGTGGACACAACTATCTTTTTGAAAAAATTGGAAGAAGATATACTCATTGTACAAATTTATATTTGCAATATCATCTATGGATCTATAAAAAAAAATCTTTGTGATGATTTTTTTAAAATAATGAGTAGTGAATTTGAGATGAGTCTAATGGGTGATTTGAGTTACATTCTAGGCTTTAGCATTAAGCAAA
>NW_021407603.1:0-291 GCF_001605985.2 Dendrobium catenatum | reverse complement strand
ATATAGAAAGGACATGAAAAACCGCCCAAAAACTGCAGAACGTTACTGGAAACTGCCATAGTCGGTTCCCATCGTCCTGGACGAACAGGACTTTGTCTGGACGAAAATATTTATAGAGAGTAACTCGTCCTGGGACGAAAATGATTTTGTCTGGACGATCATGATTTAGAAAAATTTTCCAATTCAGTTCCTGTCCGTTCCATTGCTCTTACAAGGAGATAACTGATCTGATCGTCCTGTATGAATAATGTTCATCCCGTACGATCAGTACAAAAACTTTTTCAAGATCTT
>NW_021407602.1:0-281 GCF_001605985.2 Dendrobium catenatum | reverse complement strand
CCATCTAAGGAAACTCTCTCTAATCTTATCTTTCACTAGAGCTACTCCAAACTTTACACGTATATGCTCATTTCGTATATATCCTGTCTCTAAGAGTAAAACCATTCATCCACCCGAGCATTCTCATCTCTGCAACACTTAACTTAATATTATATTTCTATTTCAATGGCCAACATTCTGCACCATAAAGCAATATTGCAGGTCTAATCACAATCTTATAGAATTTTTTTTTTTAAGTTTGAGAGGAATTTTCTATCACACAAAAAAGCCCTAAGCACTAT
>NW_021407601.1:0-384 GCF_001605985.2 Dendrobium catenatum | reverse complement strand
TTTATAAATTATGATTAATTAAACAAATAATTATAATTAATTATACTTAATTAAGATAATTATAATTAAAAAATTATTTATTTATATAAAAAAATTTTGTCTAACCCCTCGGTTCGGCGGATTCACGGGGTTAGGCCGAAGAAGCGTGCGAAGGGGGGCAAATTATTGTGTCTGATGTCCGGATTCATCCGGACACCAATAAAGACGCTCCACGTCACTCAAAAATATCGGGGCCCAGTGCATCCGGATGAGATGGCGTGTCCGGATTGGATGTCCCCATGTCAGCTGACCAGACCCAATAATTTACCGCGAAGGGGAGGGAAAATTATTGGGTCAGGTGACCGAAGGCGAAAAATAAGTTCGAACATCCAATAAAAAATTTTC
>NW_021407600.1:0-516 GCF_001605985.2 Dendrobium catenatum | reverse complement strand
AGCTAAAGGAAGAAAAGTGAGAAGCTTTAGATTATTAAAAGCAAAAAAAGCTTCAAACTATTTTATATTAGGCTACATAATTTTAGGTTTGTATTTATAATTTGAATTAAAAAAAATATTAGTAATTTATGGATTATATTTAATTAATTCAAGATTTAGATAATGCTTAGGAAATGAGAACTTATGACAAATCATATAAGAAATTGTCAATCTTAGGTCTTGAAACTAAGATGAGAAATAACACTAGGTTAGTGGCTCAAATCTAACTCTAATGAATGTAAGGGACTTACATCATGAAACATCAAGAAGGACTTAAGTATGCCTAACATAAGAGGATAGATAATCATTTATAGAGATTACTACAAATTAAACCCACCTAAATTCTACTTAAATCATTCTAAATAAATCTTTGTACAATGTAGGATATGATAGTGTATTTTTCATTTAGAAACTAAGACTTACCATATAGCTACTTAAATAAGAAACTTGACCATTAGGGAATTAAATGCTTCTAGA
>NW_021407599.1:0-206 GCF_001605985.2 Dendrobium catenatum | reverse complement strand
GTCCCTTCATAAGTTATACAAAGTCTATCCCATATGTCATTTTTGCTTTTGCAAGTGGAAACCCGCATGTAGTCTTCAAATTTTAAAGCACAAAAGAAACTATTTAGACATTTGGCATTTAATTGTGCTAAGTCATGTTCTTCTATAGTCCTTTCACACTCTTCTTGTGTAGGCAGAGAACCCTTTGTCCTTTCACACTCTCCAAG
>NW_021407598.1:0-800 GCF_001605985.2 Dendrobium catenatum | reverse complement strand
GCACAATCTTGTGCTTCACCTTTATTCTTAAAAATAAATTTATTATTAATGAAATCATTTTTTTCTCAAGAGCAAGGTGTACATGCACCTAAATGAGCATCTTGATTATCATAACTTGTCACGAATAATTCTGCTCTTAAGCTTAGAATTGAAGGAGTGGGAAAAGATACTATTTTTGGTGATGATTTCTATATGTTTCTTTTAAATGATGGACTATCAACATATAATGAGGCAACCAGTTCTATTGATGGCTCTTTTTGAAGAGAAGGGATTAACAAAGAAGTGGAGTCTACCATGTCCAACCATGCTAGAGAATTGGTTGTTTGGACACCCGCTGCCAAATAAATCAAAAGCAAGGAGACTTTTAGAAAGAAATTAAAACCTGATGGATCCAGTGACAAATTTAACGCAAAATAAATGGCTATAAATTTAAAAGAAAATAAAGATTTCAATTACCTTGATACATATTTATGCCAATTACCTTTTTGGGATCACTTTTTCTTTAATTTTTTTGTTTTCTTTAAAAAAAAACTAGCAAAACTTGTTCGCAAAATTAATTATCTATTTTCTTTTATAAAAACAAATTGATTTGTTAACAAAAAAGATTTCTATCCATATTGCATCCCCAGTCAAGAAAGTGTACTTCATTAATTAACATGCATATGCAAGCATTTCTACTTTCTAACTTTATTTTCATGCTCTATATCATTTTAATACAAGACTTGTGCAAAACATTTATATCTATATCATTCTATGATGCACAGACACGGCGACACGGACACGACACGACACGGACACGG
>NW_021407597.1:0-213 GCF_001605985.2 Dendrobium catenatum | reverse complement strand
CAGCGCCGAATTTCGAAGTCACTAAGACCTTCAAATGTATGTTGAACGGTCCACAATCAAGGGATTCAATATCGGTCGTACCCATCCAACCACTCTCCATTTGCCCTTGATCTCTCACCTATTTACTGATCATGCCACTCCATAAATCTATAAATATACCCCTCATTTCTCTTTAAAGGGGGATCCAAGCAAGAGGAGAAGAAAAGAAAAGAA
>NW_021407596.1:0-487 GCF_001605985.2 Dendrobium catenatum | reverse complement strand
TTTCCACTGCTGAGTGAGAATACATTGATGTAGGAAGCTGAGTTACTCAAGTCTTATGGCTAAAGAAATAAATCTTAGATCTTGGACTAACTATAAGCACCATTTTTATCAAGTGTGACAATACAAGTGCCATTTAACACTTTTTTTTTTGTTAAAACCCTCAGAGGGGCCTACGGGTTAATGTAAAAAAAAAGAGGTTACAAAATCCTTATGGGACACAATCGGCTCACTAATGCTCTTACGAGCTACAAAACAAAAAGAAGAAAATCCTACGAGCCAATTATCTCCTCTACACAAAAGTGCAAAGATACCTAGTAACATTCTAATGATGCTATAGAAAAGCATAAAAAAAGGACAATATAAAACAGGAATGCCCAGTCTTTCTGCAAAAAATCTTGGAGTCCAACCTAATCAGCTCCACCTGTAAGAAAGGAAAACAACAAAAACACAACTAAACAAGAACAAGATATCAGTTAAGAAACAATAG
>NW_021407595.1:0-549 GCF_001605985.2 Dendrobium catenatum | reverse complement strand
GTTTTTAAATTATTTATTCTTTCTTATGTTTTGTTATCTCTTAGAAATTAAATTGTGTTATTCAGATGGCAAATCAAGGTAACAAAAATGCCTGTGAAGGACCACCTAACACCGTGAAAGGGGGTAAATAAGAAAAGCATGACCTTGACACCTATTTTGTTGAGAAAATTACTTATCAAAAAATATTTTTTGAACTTACTTTGACAAAAAATCAATGTTCCTCTTTAAATTTAAATGACTATTAAAGAGCAAAATAGACATTTGTAATTAAGAAGGGGCTAACAATATATGGTAGCTGATATAAAGAATTCAATTGGAACATGTAAATTTTTATAATACAATTAGGCAAAAATGGGCATAGGAGATAGGAATATGAATAGATAACATAAATACGAAACTTACAAAAGCTATCAAAAAATGCTCCTTTTTTCGTCTGCTAGGGTTTTCTCCTCTCGAGCTTGTCGGGGATCTTCCCGCCCCGCTGGGGCCTCCCCCTTGCTGGTGCTGGCGTCCTCGGTGGTTTTCAGAGAAGTAATCTGGAATCTCAAA
>NW_021407594.1:0-253 GCF_001605985.2 Dendrobium catenatum | reverse complement strand
TCTTTGGACTCCTTTTCTTCAAACTCCTTCGATTCTTCGTAGCAAACTACCCAAATGGATAAGAGGGCACTTCCCTTTAAAGTGGAAGGCCACTCTCTCCTCTTTGGGTATAAGAGAAGTGTGATCCAAATTTGGATTTCCAAATGGAAAAGGAATAGTTCCCAAAAGGGCACCCTTTCCTCTTTGGAATCCAAGCTTTGGACCTATGTATCCCAGCTCAAAGTTAACTTTCACAACACTTGACAATTATACA
>NW_021407593.1:0-463 GCF_001605985.2 Dendrobium catenatum | reverse complement strand
AATTGAAGACCTCACGCAGTCGATCTTAGATCCTGGTGGGATGGTTTGAAATTGAAGCCCCTACGCCGTCGACCTTAGGTCCGGGTAGGAAGAATTTCGGCAAATGCCGCCCCGATTTCTCCCTCGGTGGGGAGGAGACGCCGGGAGGCTGCCGAAATTTTCAGTGAACATTAAAGGACTTGGACTACAAAAATCTAAAATTGATTTGAATATAATTCAAATTTAAAATCAATTTTAAATAAAATTTGATCAAATAATTTTAGACCTAAATTCAGAATGAACTCAGATCTAATTTGATTTGAAATTGACTTGAATATGCGTTACATTCAAATTGGACTTTTCGTTAAGGTCTTGCACTCAATGAAGCAACTAATATATTTGAGCCACTATCAAATCATAAATGATACCGATTTCTATTGAGGTTCGAATAGACTATACTGATATTTGATTATCTTATCAAATA
>NW_021407592.1:0-234 GCF_001605985.2 Dendrobium catenatum | reverse complement strand
GCAAGAAGAGCTAAATCAATTTGTAAGAAATAAAGTTATGGAATTAACTACAAGGACAAAAGATCAAAGTGTTGTTGGAACCAAGTGGGTGTTCAAAAATAAAATGAATGACTCAGGAGTAGTCATTAAAAATAAGGCTAGATTAAATTAGTTGCTAAGGGGTATAAACAAATTGAAGGAATTGATTTTGAGGAGATCTTTGCCCTTGTAGCAAGACTTGAAGCAATTAGGGTT
>NW_021407591.1:0-447 GCF_001605985.2 Dendrobium catenatum | reverse complement strand
GCGGGTGTTAAAATTATTTTTACCCCTTTTAGTGTACATATGTGTATACAATTTATAGTGCATGTGCAGGGGTACTTTGGAATAATTGTAGACGCCTTCTGTCTGCTTGCACGAATGTTGCAGATCCGGTGGCATAGCGTAGCAGCTTCTGAATAGAGTTGTTCGCTGCTTCGTACAAGTAGATTGTCGTGCACTACTCGTTGCTTTCTGTATATGGATCGTAGTGCACTAACGAATCTCCTGTTTTATGGTTGTAAGGACTTGCACTTGTTGAAGATCTTATATATTTGCTTGAGCATAGCACTTGTCATATTCTTCATGCGTTGTGAGTTTTGATCTTTTCGGTACAGCCACTATTGTTGCATGTAGGTAGGTAGATGTCTTCCTTCTCAGACTGAAATTAACTTCAGGATACTGCATTTACTGAAGTCCTTCTGCATCTACCCA
>NW_021407590.1:0-363 GCF_001605985.2 Dendrobium catenatum | reverse complement strand
ATATATCCACTACAAGAAAATCATCTATTATCGGCGAAAAATCATCATTTTCCGGCGAATTTAATGATTTTTCAACGGATTTCATGCGAAAACATTTTTGCCATAAAAAACGAGCGTTGGAAAAATAATTCCAGGGCAAACAATTCGTTAGAAAATTTTTCGGACGGAATTTTTCCGCCGGAATATTATCCGACGGACTTCTCCGCTGGAATAACAAAAAAATTTATACAACAAAGCCAGTAGTAACCCGCGGCATAACCTCCCTCACAAGCAGCCCGACGCTCTGCCCGGCCCGACCGCATATGAGCGCACACCCGTCAGGACCGCTTGTGGTGAGCCATACCGGCCCGACCGCTTGAGCTT
>NW_021407589.1:0-571 GCF_001605985.2 Dendrobium catenatum | reverse complement strand
TCATTTATGATAAAACTGCATCCTTATTGTTTTCTGTCCCCTCTGTTCCTAAACTTTACCACTGTAACTATGCATTGGCATGAACTATATCTTATTGTCAGTTTTGGTAATTGCATGAAATTTCCTCTTCGATAGCACTTCATTCCATATTGCCATCAATTGCTATGATGGGTCGTTGGATCTAAAATATTTATTTAACTTGGAAATACTATTTATTGATTTCTTTCCCTCCATCCATCGCCATCCATGGAATTAATCGTGCTGTTACTTCTGGTGATTTTCTTTTCTTTTCTATATTTTTATCATTGAAAACTCATCATTTAACCATTTTTATGTATGTGGATGAAATATCCGTTCTTTGATGTTGAATATTTATGCTTCTTAGAAATGAATATTTGTTTGAAATAATACTTCTGATATAGGATTCGTTTGGGACGGCTTTCTTTCTGCTTCTTAAAACAATTTTCTAGCACAATAATTAAAATTTGTATACTAAAAAGCTGTTTTAAGAAGCAATAAGAAAGCCGTCCCAAATGCAACAATAATTTTCAAAAAATTGGGCTGACTTCAG
>NW_021407588.1:0-283 GCF_001605985.2 Dendrobium catenatum | reverse complement strand
ATTTTGCCCACCAATATATGTGGCTGTGAACTCATCCCCGATACGCAGCACTCCACCAAAAAATAATAGCAAGCGTGACATGCTATCCTAAATTAAAGGTAGAGGAGGGTTAATTAATAGAATGTCATGTTTTTTTAAACATCTTTACTTATCATGGTGCACATAATGTACGTAACGAAAAGCGTTTTAACGCGTCAGAATACACTTTTCATCTCATTTCTTAAGCAATGAACGTAATTAAATTTTTTCAGAAGATTGATCTCTTGCAAATATGAAATAAAAT
>NW_021407587.1:0-430 GCF_001605985.2 Dendrobium catenatum | reverse complement strand
ACAAATTTGACTCACATAAATATTAAAATTTTGATAATATCCTTTCTATTCATGTTAAAAAAAAAAAACTGATTTTAATAGCATGTTTTTCATATAGTTTAAGGCTTGTTTGTGATGGCTTTCTTTTCCCTTTTAAAAGTAAATTTTTAGTATAAAAATTATGAAAAGTTATTTTAAGAAATATTAAGAAAGTCATTCCAAACTAAGTCTAAGTTGAATGTAAAAACGCTTATCTTATGGGCTGCTTGGTTTATAAAAAAAAAAAATCAAAATATTTCAAATACTTGGGGGTTTAATTTTAAAGAAAAGGATACAATATAAAACTTAACTTAATTCTTTTTAAGCCTCAATTTTAATGGATTTTAAAACTTAGTGAAATTTTGATCAAATTCATTTTTCATGATAAGCCAATTTATTGCCACTCATCGCC
>NW_021407586.1:0-203 GCF_001605985.2 Dendrobium catenatum | reverse complement strand
TGGCATAATCCGATTATGCTTAGCAAAGGACCAAACACACTTCATTTAAGAAGGAAGATTTGTCAATAAGGCTTCGTTTGATTTAATTTTTGTACTAAAACTTTGCTTTAAGAATTAATAAAAGAGCTATCCCAAATGAAGCCTAAGTCTCTTAAAAAAATTAGAAGACAAGTTAATGATAAAATGCTTAAATAATTGATCCT
>NW_021407585.1:0-204 GCF_001605985.2 Dendrobium catenatum | reverse complement strand
AATACAAGCTTTTATGTGACTTTTCTCTCAGTTTTCCTGCGATTTCTCACTGTTTTCTTGAGAAAAACTGCTGTCCACTGTTGTAAACAGCAGTTTTCTGCTTGTTCTACTTCAGTTTTTGCTAGGAACTACTTGAAACCAAGTATTTCCTATCAAATTGGTATCAAAGCATCGTTTTTGGGACCGTTGGCGGCTGAAATCCTG
>NW_021407584.1:0-273 GCF_001605985.2 Dendrobium catenatum | reverse complement strand
ATTTATGGATTATGGATATGGATTGTATTGATTCATAAATACCGGCACCGATATTGATATGGATTCTGCGTATTGATTCATAGAGATTGACACCGATATTAATATAGATTGTACCGATTGATAGATACCGACATCGACATTGATATGGATATGATATTGACATATGGATACTATTGATATGACAGATCCTGATATGCTATTGATACATTGATTCACCGTACCGATTATTGATTGACTGATTAAATGGATTGTTGCCGTATGGATTTGATTTAT
>NW_021407583.1:0-253 GCF_001605985.2 Dendrobium catenatum | reverse complement strand
CAATTGAACTCGAGAAGAGGCTCCACTTTCTTCAAATACCTTAAATTGATTGATCTTTTTTATTTTGAATGTTGGGATCATATCTCAAGTATTAGAGAAGAAAATTTGTTCTCTTATACAAGGAAGAATAATCCTCAAAGCACATTCAATCTTTTTTGAAAAGGGTATCGACTTGACTTTTGAAAATCATTGAACAGATTTTAGACATGCGAGAATCACCTATTAAGATATAAGATTGCTAGAAGATTGATAA
>NW_021407582.1:0-1040 GCF_001605985.2 Dendrobium catenatum | reverse complement strand
ACTAGGATTTGAGTTGAGTAGAGTGGGCTGGCTCGTCCTTGATGGCGATCAGATTACAAATGTCAACCGTATGGTTGAAATCTAGAGTTAAATCTTGCGTCACTTGGAAGTTAGGATGTCAGTTAGTAGTCTGAAAATGACTTGGCAAAACTCTACGTTAGTTGATGGTATGGCGGATTTTTAGGGCCTCAAGTGGTGGTCTGGTAGAGTTCAAGTCCTTAGGTAGTGGTCCGACGAAGGTGAGGGCCTCAAGTGGTGGTCCGGCGAAGTGAGGGCCTCAGGTGGTGGTCCGGCGATGGTGAGGGCCTCAGGAAGTGGTCCGATGAAGGTAAGGGCTTCAGGTGGTGGTCTGGCGAGGGTGAGGGCCTCAGGTGATGGTCCGACGGAGCAACAACATTAGGCGGTGGTCCGGCGGTGGTTCGGCGAAACTCAGGCAGTGATCGAGGAGGAGATTCTTCCTTCTCTTATCTTCTTCTCTTCTTGCTTGGATCCCCTTTCAAGAGAAATGAGGGGTCTATTTATAGATTTCTTGAGTGGAATGGTCCATAAATAGGTGAGAGATTAAGGGCTAATGTGGAGTAGTTGGATGGACGGATGATGTTGAATCCCTTGTTCAGGGATTGTTTGATGGACATTCAAATGTCTTAGTGATGTCAGAATTTGGTGATCTTGGGCTCGTTTCTTTCATCTCGTCAAGTCGCTCTATCCGACTATAAGCATGTTATGTTTGGAAACCGTTTAGTAATCCAAATTGTGGTTCGAACCTTCCAATAGCGCTTCTAACCCTTAATTTGAACCCATTTAGGATCAGATTGGGTTGGATTTGGTGTCATTGGGTTCATATTCTCGAGACGCTCAATTAGACTATAAGTTTGCTGAAATTAGAATTCGAATGTCCTAATTTTAATTTAAAAACTTTCCAACTATATTTTACATCGAGATTCATGCCCGATCAAGATAATTTTTTGATGACGTATCAGTTAACCCCCTATTTTTAGATGTCGAAGCTCAAGAAGTCTGAAAATATGCGTTATAGCCCG
>NW_021407581.1:0-3429 GCF_001605985.2 Dendrobium catenatum | reverse complement strand
ATGATAACATCAAAAATATAAACTCCCGATCGTAGCCATCGATCTACGATTCATTCGCCGATAAACCTGCCTAAAATGTCTGTCGATGACCTCATAACAAGATATTCAGAAATTTCTTCAATGTCCATAGTGGTAGGAAAAGAAAGCAGCAAAATTATCATTTCATACAGGACAAACAACTTAGTTTTTCTCTTGAGAACATCAATGATGAAGTTTAAATTTTTTATAGTAGTTTCTCTGTAGTGTAACTTCACTTTATATATCCAGGTCCTGCGCAAGTTCTTTGCATGGTTAATTGCTGCTATTTTCATGATCAAGGGAAACCTAAACTCACTTTCAATTTGAATTTCAGGTAATGCCCATATTTCACAGAACAGTAAAAGAACTCACAGTGATATTCTGAGGATAAGAACCAGTAAGCTCTCGAAACCGACATACACTAAAAAGAAGATTCTCAAAGCTGTCCCTTGCATGTTCTTCTGTTAGTGCTCTTTTTTTCACATTATTCCCTTTTCCTGCACAAAAAACAACAGAAACTCAGAAAAACAAATATGAATTAAGTTTCCTGAAAACCTACTAGTTTATGATCTGCATTGGAATTAGGCCTGTAAAATAGTTCAAGCTATCAATTGTTCTACAGTCCTCAACATAAAATTAATCTTCACTCAGGCATTTCTTTGTTGTTGAAAACTAAAATTGTCTATTAAAATTTTGCAAAGCTGTAAATTTTGTCCCATGAAAATTGGAAAAATGAACCTATTTATGTGAAAAACACAATACCAATCGTTAAAAATATGCACAAGTGCCTAAAAATAAACAGAGCAGACTGATGGAACACATATTCAACTAGAAATTATAATAAGAAAATGGTAAGAGCAAGGACAAGTAATTGTGCAACTGTTAATGATATATCAGCACCCTTCAGAACAAGAAGAATATAATTGAAAACTAATAAAGAAAATCAAATGCATGATTTCAGAACACAAGTATTATGAGGAAAATGAATTCCCTGCAAATGCTAATTGAGAAGCGATCACTTTTCCTGCCCTGACGCAGCCAACAATTGTTCCAGCAGTCAATCACGGGAAAAAAATCGAATTAAATTCAACCTTCAAAAAAAGCAGAATGATTTTCATCAAATAAATATCCACTGATCGGAAAAACAGATGTTGCAATTTTAATCTTTCCTATAATAATGATATCACCTAGGCTCTCAAGATGAGGACGTGAAGTGATATCGAAATGGTACATGCCTCAAGCAATACTAGTCCATAAGTACCTCCGGGATATCATCCAGTCTCCACTTTTACAATCTATGGAGCATAATTACATCAACCAACCAAAGTATTAAGCTCCCCAAGTGGTCACCTCTCGTTAACAGTTCTAGCCCAAGCTTCTAATTTGTAGCAATGATGAGAAGGCATTAAGTTCTCACTACGCAAAAAGACAAAAACAAAAAAAAACAACGCTTACTTTTATTAGTTTTGGATTTTATTCAAATGACTGTTTTGCTTGCATGCCCACTTATGAAGATTCAATTTTACACGACCTCGAAAAATATTGACCCAGAAAATTCAGTTAGGGTCAATCGACCCATTTAGAAACGGTTGGTCGGGAGGCATATAACGCTTTCATTTCTCTTCGGAGGGTCTAATTCTTTGCCCATTCGAAAAATCGATCGGTGTCACAAACAATCAATCAAAGGCAACCGACAAGGCCAACACTCCTGAGAATGACCGAGCAGTGTGAAACTGCTTATAGCCCCAACGCATCCCGCTGTTGATGCGTCTGCCCCAGCCACAAACACCGAATCACGCCCGTAGTATGACTTGCCCTCAACTTGGCGGGAATGAAACACACGTCCCATACCTCCCTAGACGCCTCCCAATGACACTCGTAGCATAAGAAAAACTCAATGCGCCTAATACGGTCTCAAGGCACGTTTCTCCACCTTATCGCAAAAAGGCCTCCCACACATTTGGCAGAACCGAACACCCGCTACTGTACAGGGCCTCGGCATCCCTCAAGCTAGAACCCAAAAGGTATTCATAGTTGTTGTATCGGGTGACTCATAAGTTCACCAGTGGGTTTGCGAGGGCACGCCGAAGAGGGGGTTCAATAGTGAAGTAAAGTCGTGTATTCAAGAGGACGTTATTTAATTAATAGCACTGCCCTGACTAGTGTGTGACTCGAGCGGTCTATAGGGTGTAGAGTAATTGGACTTGACAGTTTGAGTGGGAGGTGGGCCGGATTGGAACATCCCATATTAGATGGAAGAAATAGCAAGCACATAGGACATATACTCAAATAATGCGCGAGCTGGATACCAATTGTGAGTTTCTGTGGTTCAGACTCCGCGAATATCCAAATCCTCAACAACAGCGATAATCTTCTTAGACCACCGCCTAAGATCGCGTCGCGACCAAGTGTTTTACCACTACCCAAATTCACACATGGAGCACAACTCATAAAAGTCTACTTAGACTGACAAAGTTTTGTGTGGCTTCTAGGCTTCGAATTGTAACGGGCCTTCATATCTCACCCCCCACGAAAAAACGTACAAAAAATTGAAAACATCGTGTAGCAGACAAAACCAATTGTGCCGACAAAAAATGACATTTGCCCGAGTTCAAAATGGCCCAAAAATGTCTTAATTATTTTGTTATGTGTTTTTTTAAGACCTATTCACTCGACGTAAGACACTATTTGCTTGTGCATGACGAGTCCAACGAGTTATCTCACGCCGACTAAATCCATGATCCCGACTCGGGAGATAGTACACATATAACCTCTTAGCTAAGCAACTTAATTTGAAATGAAGTACTTGACTGTCTTATACATAAGTTACCTATATGAGATATTATTTACAATATGGCTAACGAGCTTGCATTGCCCAACAGACACAGAAGGCCTCCGCAAGCTTATGGCAATCCCACCAAGAGCAGAAGCCGCCGAGTCTCCGTGCTCCGTCAGTGTCCATTCACACTTTGACACAGCCAGCGGCCTCCGCCAGCATGCCAGCAGGGCCTCCGCAGCCTGCCAGCCAGGCGCCTACCGCAAGGCCTGGCAGCCAGGGGCCTTCGCAGCCTGCCAGCCAGTGCAAACTCCACAAGATGACCCTGCCAGCGCATGACCACGCAAAGTGCCGGGCAAGCTTGCTCAGGGCCCACGGCCTCCGGCAGGCTGCGCCATGACTCCGCAGGCTTGCTTGCCATGGACTCCGCAAGCAGCCAGGCCTACGCAAAGATCCTTTGCAGCCAGTCCTCGCAAGAATTTGGCCAGCCAGGGCACTCCGCAAGAAATGGCCTGCCACCAGGGCCCTCCGCAGCAATGCCAGCCGGGCCTCCGAAGCCTGCCAGCCAGGGCCTCCGCAGACCTAAGCAGCAGAGGCACTTCGCGCAGCTGTCAGCCAGGGTTCGCTCCGCAGAC
>NW_021407580.1:0-326 GCF_001605985.2 Dendrobium catenatum | reverse complement strand
TTATGAACTTGATGGAAGTGAAGGACAAAGAATATGTGGAAGGCCTGCAATGATTTGACTTCTTAGAGGTCTAATTTGCTAGATTTATGAAGGGTGTGTAAATTCTACTTATACATACTCTGTGTACAAGTTTTATGAAGGGTGCATACAAATTATGTGGCTTCATTTTATTGGAGCCGAGATGCTAGCTGTGTCAGGATTCTTCACCTAATAATTTCTCCAAAAAAAGATGAGTTAACTTGCAGAAACTGCTGCTCTAACTCATATAATTTATTGGATAGAATTCTGTTCCAATATATTGCTTTCTAGAACTGTCCTCCAATGCC
>NW_021407579.1:0-326 GCF_001605985.2 Dendrobium catenatum | reverse complement strand
TCCATTATATTATAAATATTTAATAAATCAAAAAAATTACTTATATAAAGCTCATTAAATATTTTACGGTCTTAATCTATTCGTCCGTTCAACTTCTTAATTTATTAATTCTTATTTAATTATTTCATTAAATACTATTCGTCCGTTCAACTTCTTTATTTATTAATTCTTATTTAATTATTTCATTAAATAAATAATGAGTTATTAATTCTTCTGAAGAATTAATAAATTATTTTCCCTAAGTTCCGTCAGTTTCATTTAATAATTAATCAATGTTTGGAAGAAAAAATTTTCCCTTAGTTTCCGTCCGTTTAACTTATTTAATT
>NW_021407578.1:0-302 GCF_001605985.2 Dendrobium catenatum | reverse complement strand
AATACATAACTAAACATATATGCAAATGAAAATCAATAAATCAAATGCAAAGAAGAAAAACTATACTATCCAACTTCCTCCTCACTCATAATCAATCCTATAGCTCCATTTATATATGCATTCACAACATGATCTTCATTTCCATCTCCAAAACTTTTTGTGTGTTACAATGTTGTGGATCTTCATTTTACTTATTCTTTTCCAACTTTGTTGCATAACATTTTCTAATGTCAGTTTCGGGTCAGTGGCATCAATCTATACTAACATGCCTAAAAAGATTTTCTATGAAAATTTTGCAAGAC
>NW_021407577.1:0-445 GCF_001605985.2 Dendrobium catenatum | reverse complement strand
CCGAATTCCAGCAAGCAAGAGGCAGGTCGTGAATCTTAACCCAGATAGGAACCGAAGAAAAATCTTCCTTAGTGGGAGTGAATTTTGGGTGCCACTTTTGCAAAACAAATGGTTTCCCAAGCAAAAACCAAACTCCCCTTGACCAAACCATCTCAAAGTCTTCACTGCAAGAAAATTAAAAAGGAAAAACCCATCATTTAATGAAAGCAACTACACCGAACCTTTTAAACTCCAAGTTTTTTTAATTGCTCCGAGTAGCGCTTCATAATAGGGACGACGCCCTATTGAGTAACCAACGAGACAGAGTTTCCAATCTTCACCACCTTGCTGAAGCTTGTCTCCCGAGAAAGGGATAACCTCTGGCTCTGATGGGAAATGAGAGAAACTGAAAGCTTTGGGAGTATTATTCTCATACACAAATACCTGGCTCCAGTCTTTCGGGGAA
>NW_021407576.1:0-360 GCF_001605985.2 Dendrobium catenatum | reverse complement strand
CGAAGGACCGACGGTACAATAAATTGTTGACTAGTGCATAAGATAGGGCATGTATCTTGATCTGGTTGGAGAGTGATTTATCCTGGGGAAGCTTCCCTTCTTTAAGGTAATCTATTAAGGGTCGTCTCCAATCGCCTTCTTTGTTGGTTGTCGAAGAGGCAGAAAGGATCTGAAGGGGAGTCTTACTAATGTGTTCCAAATCTATAAGGGAGAGGGCTTTACGACCCTGAACCTATATAGGGATGGAATCCTCCTCAGGACATGCAAATTCCTTTGCAAGTTTTGCTAAGGCGTCCACCGCAGAATTACTTCCACGGGGAACTCTATACAAAGTGGCAGTAGGAATTTGTTCCAACAAGT
>NW_021407575.1:0-220 GCF_001605985.2 Dendrobium catenatum | reverse complement strand
CGAACCCGACCCGTGACCCAAAATTTACACCCCTAATTGACTTGATGTACATTATACGAAGTACATAATGCGAATACAAAGAGTCACTATCGACGTGTTAGTTTGGTCGGAAGGACTATAGTCGGTGGGCGACATAAGTCAGTAGGACCATAGTCGGCGGACGACGGAGGTCGCAAGAACCGCAGTCGGTGGGCGACATAAGTCAGGAGGACTATAGTCG
>NW_021407574.1:0-283 GCF_001605985.2 Dendrobium catenatum | reverse complement strand
CACTCCCCATTTACCCTTGATCTCTCACCTATTTACGAGTCATGTCACTCCAGGAATCTATAAATAGAGCTCCCTCTCCTCTTGAGGGAGGAACCCTTAAGCCTAAGGAAAAAGAGAGAGATCGGAGATTGCTCTTACTTCCTTGCCTCCTCGACCATCGCCGGAGTTTCGTTGGACCACCGCCTGGCGTCGTTTCTCTGCCGGACCACCACTTGAGGCCCTCACATTGGTCGGACCACCGCCTGTTGCCGTTGCTCCGTCGCACCACTTGACATCGAGAGTT
>NW_021407573.1:0-257 GCF_001605985.2 Dendrobium catenatum | reverse complement strand
TTGAATATTTTATTTGATGTTTACAAAATTTTTTACAGAACGGTTTTGGAAATATTATAACATTATTTTAAAATTATTATAAAAAAAGTGCACTGTTTTATTTTAAGTTATACATTTATTTGATTTTTCAAAGGCTAAATATTTTTTATAATATTTTCGTATATTTTCATAAATAAATAAATAAAAACAAATGAAATAAATATTTTAACTTCAAAAAAACCATGTCCTTCATTTGGGCTCGAAATGAGGTTAGGTAT
>NW_021407572.1:0-298 GCF_001605985.2 Dendrobium catenatum | reverse complement strand
GCATTCTCTTGAAAGAGAGAAATGATTAGTTTTTTACATTTATTTTGTATGTGAAATTGAATATAACAGTCTGGGATTAAACTGAATATTCTCATGTTCTTTAACAGTCTGAGTGGTGAATGTAATGTAAACTAATTTGATAGAGATTTTTTTTTTTTTCTGACTTCTATGTTTTCCATGTATGATGTGGTTATTTGGTGACATCTTCTTAAGATTTTTGTAGCTTGTTTTTTATTTACTTACATGTTAATACTTTGATTCCATTTTGTTCTTTGCACAGGTGGTACTGAAGGTTTGT
>NW_021407571.1:0-245 GCF_001605985.2 Dendrobium catenatum | reverse complement strand
GATTCAAAGGCTGAGCCAAATTTGATGGGTAGTTTGAAAAGCAACAAAAAAAGCTTCAACAAATCAAAGATGCAGTTTCAAGAATGGATAGACACTGAAAAGTCTATTTGGAACATTAAAGAAAATCTCTTATGTGATAAAGATAACTCTCAAACAAAGAGGAGGTGTCTAATCTCACTAAAAAAGAAGAAATTTGAATGAATGTCTGCATTAACTTCATTGTTTGAAAGTGCAATGGAAGAGTT
>NW_021407570.1:0-252 GCF_001605985.2 Dendrobium catenatum | reverse complement strand
GTATCAGTGTTGCAGATCCGGTGGCGTGGCGTTTTGACTTTGCCTCCCCCTTTCTCATTCACCGGGGAAAGATCTTCTGGATTTTGGAGTCAATGACTACTTGATTTGGAAAGAACTCCTTTTAAGCTCTTCAGCGTAGTAGACTTGCTATTTCCGGTGTTTGTGGGCACCCAGACTGCTTTTCTTCTAAAGTATGGAATTAAGAAGAAACTTTCGAATACCAGGAAGTTTGGTTCTAATTTGTTCAAACAT
>NW_021407569.1:0-244 GCF_001605985.2 Dendrobium catenatum | reverse complement strand
ATTTACCATGCTTTTATTTATAGCTTTGCATAAGCATTACCATTTACAAAGAATCTGATTAGTGATAAACATCAAATCATTTCTAGTCATAGGGCACCAAACATTCATAATGCATTATAGAAATATATCAAAACATCATCACAGCTACAATCAACCATGACAATACTTGTATGTATCCACTGAAATCTTTAAATCATTGTACAGAATAAGTAGAAGGTAAATCATTCAAAATTCAAAGAACATT
>NW_021407568.1:0-310 GCF_001605985.2 Dendrobium catenatum | reverse complement strand
GATTTTATGAACACTGCTCTGATACCACTTGAAAGTTCATTAAGGACGTTAGGCCCTATGAACTGGCCCAAAGCTAATTAAGAGAGAGAGGTGAATTGGTAAAAAATATCTTTCAATCAAAACAAAAATCAAAACCAATATCACCACAATAAGAACCAAAGAGCAAAAATAAAATACGGAAGTAATAAAGAAAGAACACACCGGATTTATAGTGATTCGGTCAAACCTTGACTTATATCCACTCCTTGGAGGCACTCTCCAAATATTACACTAAACTAAGTGTCTCTCTTTTAGCCCCCACAGCTAGGCA
>NW_021407567.1:0-235 GCF_001605985.2 Dendrobium catenatum | reverse complement strand
CCCTTAAAGAATTTTTGAGATGTTTGGTGGGTAACTCGAAAAAGTGGAGATTTTATTTGTTCTTTCATGAGCTTATGCATCATTTTGTTTGTTAAATTTTCCTCAAAAAAAAAAAAAAAGAACAAACAGAAGTTTCTCTAGTTAGGTGTTTGGAGCTCTTTGCTATTGAAATTTTCTTGTCAAGTTTTATTGAATCCATTTCCTAAGCTTGGAATGATGGCAAAACTTGGAAGGC
>NW_021407566.1:0-1585 GCF_001605985.2 Dendrobium catenatum | reverse complement strand
TGATTCACTACACTTGGCTTCAGTTGTACTATATATTTCTCTCTCTATTATTTTGCAAGTTAGAGATAGAATAATAGCCAGTATATTCTATTTTTGTGATATTGAGATTTTTTATAAGAAGCGGAAATTCAATTTAATTTTATTACCAATTTTCTTATTTGATATTATTTTGGGTATAAATTAGTTGAGTTAGTATGGGGCTCATATTGATTACTTGAAAAAGCGAATTGTGTTATTTATAGGCTATAAAAGTTGTATATTTTAAGGAGTTAGAGATGTTTTATCATATTTGATCTCTACGTTAAAAGTAGATAGATTATGGAAGAAGGATTGTATGGTATTTTTGGCATCCGTTCGGGATAGAAGTATAGATGCTATTTCTCTTTCTGATATCCCAATAGTATATATTTTTAAGATGTATTTCCTGATGACTTCATCAGTTTACCTCTATATAGAGACTTAGAGTTATGTATTAACATATTTTTGGATAAGACTTTGATATCTAAAGCTCCATATAGGATGACACCAAAGAAGCTTCAGGAGTTAAAGTTTTTTCTTCAGGAGTTGGTTGATATGGGATTTGTTCATCCTAATGTTTCTCCCTATGGTGCACGTGTTATTTGTGAATAAAAAGGATGATATAATGCGTATTGACTACAAAGAGTTAAACAAAATTACTATCAAGAATAAGTATCCACTATCATAGATTGATGATCTATTATATCAGCTTGTTAGGTCTTTTATATTTTCAAAGATTGTTCTGTGATTAGGTTACTATCAGGTGAAGGTGAGAGAGTCTGTGTGATGAAGATGGCTTTAGTACTCGATACGAACACTATGAGTTTTTGATCATGTCATTTGGGGTGGCTAATATACCATTTGTCTTTATTGATCTTACGAACAGAGTATTCAAAGATTATCTAGATCAGTTTATAATTATTTTTATAAATGATATTTTGGTATATTTTGCTTCTGAGAATGATCTTGCCATAAATCTAAGAAGTGTATTGGAGACTTTGAGGCAGCAACAATTATATACAAAATTCTCTAAAGGTGAGTTTTTACTGAGGAGAATTTATTTTTTGAGACACTGATGAATGGTGATGGTATCTCTATTGATCCCCAAAAAGTTCAGACAGACAATAATTGGCAGGGGCCTACTACGGTTTTCGAGATACATAATTTTTTGAGTATGGTTGGATATTACATAAAGTTTGTGAAGGAGTTTTCTCATATTTCAGCACCTTTGATAAGACTAACTCAGAAGTCAATAGCTTTTATCTTGACACCAGAGTGTGAGGCTAATTTTCAAAGATTGAATGATCATTTGACTTCTGCTCCAATTTTGACTCTTCCCTCTAGTACAAAAGGATTTCATGTATTTAGTGACGCTTGGTTGAGAGGTTTGAGATATGTTTTGATGTAGCATGGTTGAGTGATTTCTTATGCTTCAGAATAATTAAAGTCACATTAAATAAATTATCTGATGCATTATCTATAGTTGGCTTTTGTTGTATTTGCTTTGAAGATTTGGTGGCATTATTTGTATGATGTCATGTGTATGATTTTCATTAGAGTCTGAAGT
>NW_021407565.1:0-508 GCF_001605985.2 Dendrobium catenatum | reverse complement strand
ACATGCTTTCAAGCACCATGATTCCCAAGTTATTTGTGTTATGTATAAATAGTTTTCTTTTCAAAATTTTTAGGTCTGCTCATTTCAAAATAATAATTAATGAAGTGGAGTTTTATAGTGGGGACTGATCGTGCTTAAGGGAAATAAGTTTGGGAACCATTTATCGTTTTGAAGTGATTATAAATGCTATTACAAGTAATATTCTTCGCACATAGACTTTTGTATCTTTTCAAGATATTTCTTATGAAATTTGTTTTGTGTAAAATCATTTCTATAACTAGCTAATTCCCTTATTTTGGGCTTATGATGTGAATGAAGCATGTTTAACCTTATGTCGACTCTATTATATAAAAAGCTTTATTATTATTTTCAATTCATCCGAATCTTAAATTAATTCATGTAATGGCCATATTTGAATTTTGAACTTATGTGATTTATTACCTCATTGGAAGAATGATGGCATAATAAGGAGGATTGGAATAGAAAACTTTTATAACTAGATATAGGA
>NW_021407564.1:0-305 GCF_001605985.2 Dendrobium catenatum | reverse complement strand
TGAGGATAGCGTCTTTTTTAAGTTTCTTTATTTCTTTCTCCTAGCATCTTTTGTTGTGTTTGTCAAGTTTTGGGTCGTTTAAGTTTATTTAACAAAGTTTGTTTTAATTTCTACTCATTTTGTCAGTTTTCTTCTCGTGTGTCTTTTGTGTTCAAGAAATATAGGGTCCCCTATATTCCTTGCCTACATCAATTTGGTATCAGAGCAAGTTCGTCTTTTTTTTGTTTTTAGGAGTCTTTCTCTTTAGTGTCAAAAAAGATTTTTTTTTAAAAAAAAGGCTAATGAACAAGGGAATTGGCAACAAG
>NW_021407563.1:0-268 GCF_001605985.2 Dendrobium catenatum | reverse complement strand
TGCTGGAGCCGAACCGAGCAAGGAACAAGCAGTTGAAGAGTTGTTGTGTATGCGATCTAGCGGGCTGAACATACATGGGAGCCTCTTAAGCACATGTTTGTTCTTGATTTTATGGATTTGGAAGGAAAATTAATCAGCTTTTCTGTTGTCCCACCACCGGCCTTCATTATCGGAATAATAAGGAATATAGGTTCTCACCACTGGCCTTCATTGCAAAATTCTAAGGAATAAAAGTTTCCATCACTGGCATTCATTACTAGAATTATGA
>NW_021407562.1:0-282 GCF_001605985.2 Dendrobium catenatum | reverse complement strand
ATGTTTGGGAACTTGTGGAAAGACCTAAGGGACAAACTGTAGTTGGGACAAAATGGGTATTTAAGAACAAAGTGAATGATTCAGGAGTGGTGGTGAGGAATAAAGCAAGATTGGTGGCCAAGGGGTACAATCAAATAGAAGGGATAGACTTTGAAGAGACTTTTGCCCCTGTAGCTAGATTGGAAGCTATTAGAGTGCTACTAGCCTTTGCTTGTTATAAAGGATTTAAGCTTTTTCAAATGGACGTCAAGAGTGCCTTTTTAAATGGGGAGATAAAAGAAG
>NW_021407561.1:0-1510 GCF_001605985.2 Dendrobium catenatum | reverse complement strand
AAGGATAAAAAGAAAAGGGGATAATGGACATCCCTGAAGAAAACTACTCTTCCCTTCAATCCACTTTGACAAGTTCCCATTGATGATAATAGAAAATCTGGGCTCAACAATACATTCCAAGATAAACATAATGAATTTTTTAGGAAAACCCGTGCTTCTCAAAACCCCTTCAAGAGTACTCCAACACATGCTATCATAGGCTTGCTCCATGTCAATTTTGATGGCCACCATACCTTCTTTAGATTTAGAAATCCTCGTTTTCTTAATAACCTCCTGTGCCAATAGAATATGTTCTAAGATGCTCCTCCCCTTCATGAAAGCAACTTGTTCTTCAGAGATAAGTTTTGGAATAACCATCATAAGCCTATTGAGTAACACCTTAGCAACAACTTTGTAGATGGAGTTACACAAGCTAATAGAACAGAAAGCTTCAGGAGATAAAGGATTAGTAATTTTTGGTATCAAAACAATAAGAGTTTCTTTCCAACTATTACACATAATACCTGATTTAAAAAATTCTTTAACTGCCTTACAAACATCAATACCAACAATGTTCCAATAGTGTTTAAGAAAAGAGTATGTGATACCATCAGGTCCCGATGATTTGTTGTTTCCAAGCCCTTTGATAACCTCCAGGATTTCCTCATCTGAAATCTGTTTCTCCAGGCTATTTTTGTCTGTCTCATCCAGAATATTAACAGGATTCGGCCATTTGTCCATACAACACTCCCTTTGTTTCCACTTCTTTTGAAAAAACTGAAATAGAATTTGTTGCATAATTAAGGTATCTTCAGTAATGCCATCGTCTTCATCTTTAATTTGAGAAATCCTTTTTCCAATTCTTCTTGTGTTAGCAAAATAATGAAAAAATTTTGAGTTAGAATCACCTTCCTAAATCCATTTAGCTTTAGCTCTTTGTCTCCAATAAGTGTTGAGTCTAGAAAGCACAGAATTGAGTTTAAAAACTTTAGATCTGAGCTCCCAAAGTTTTTCATTTGATAACCACCCAACCGACGCTTCTTCTTCTTGAATAAGAGAGATTTCTTCTTTTAATTTCTCCTTATATAAAGAGAAATCCTTAATTCTTGCCTTGCTCCAATAAAACAAATCCTTCAAAGATCTTCTACATTTTTTATTGAGAATCTCCATATCATTGCCTTGAAAAGCCTTTCTCCAAACTCTTTCAATTATGAGAGAAGATGCTTTGAATGAAATCCACACATCTTCGAATTTGACTATCCCATTCTTTTGAAATGGATTATCAAGGATCTTCAATACAATAGGGCAATGATCTGACGCTACCCTTGCAAGATGTCTTACCACTGCATTATTTATCTTATTGATGGCTATAGAGTTTAGAAAACATCTATCCATCCTCTCGAGAATGTGATCCCCTCCAGATTTGTTATTACACCAAGTGTATTTTTTACCAACAAAGCCCACATCATGAAGGTCATTCACATTTAAGAAATCAGCCATTTCTTTGGGACCTTGAAAAAAAGCAAATTTT
>NW_021407560.1:0-217 GCF_001605985.2 Dendrobium catenatum | reverse complement strand
CTAGCCGGGAGTGAGTAGAACCATGTACGAGCTTGCCATTTGAGGGTATCAGGAAACACTTGACAGGGGAATGCATCTGAGGCTCTCTGAATATGCATAATAGTTTTGTAGTGATCGATGTGCTCATAAAGGTCATACATCCCATCATAAGAATCAATGCTCGGTAGTTTGAACCCTGCTGGAATGGGGTGTTGAAGGATGACTTCTGTTAGTGGTG
>NW_021407559.1:0-750 GCF_001605985.2 Dendrobium catenatum | reverse complement strand
ATTAATAATATAATATTATATATGTAATTAAGAGAGAGAGAGAGAGAGAGAGAAAGGTGAGAGGATTTTTCAAGCAGATGCCAAAGCAATAAAATTTTGAAGGAAGTCCCGGGGTTGATCCGGTCCCCCGAAGCCCTTGGCCGTCGAGTTAATCCGGCCGAGGGAGCGCAGACACCGATGGACTCAATCGCTCTCCCAAATCTCCTCGCCGTTGATTCACTCCGGCCGAGTCGAGCCACACTATTACCTCCCGGCATCGGGGAGGGAACGCCGGAAGGCTGCCGGATTTTCGAGGGGACTGAAAGTATTTTTTTTTATTTAAATTAAATTGTTTAAATTAGCAGGTCGATCGCCCACAATAGAAGACTTGAAGACTCTTTTTTTTGGGATCAATTCGCTCTCCCAAATCTCCTCGCCGTTGATTTGATCCGGCTGAGTCGAGCACTCCTTTACCTCCCGGCATCGGGGAGGGGACGCCGGGAGGCTGCCGAAATTTTCTCAAAATTCGTGGACTTAAAAAAATTTTGGAGTTATTTGGATTTTAAACTTGGATTTTTGCACCTATTTGAATTTTTGGACTTAAGTGAATTTTGTAAAATAAGAATTTAATTTAAAACCAATTAATGAATAATTCACTTAATTAAATAATGCAATAAAAAAAAAAATCAAATAAGGTGTAGAATGAAAATTTTTTTTTAGTCTGATCTATATACAAACCCTCAAATTGGCAACTATCCTAAAGGCTACAGA
>NW_021407558.1:0-259 GCF_001605985.2 Dendrobium catenatum | reverse complement strand
TCCCATTGATCAAACCTCTCCACTAACTGGTCAAACTGTGAGTGCTGGTGAAGAGGGGCATGATCAGGAACGGGAGCAAGAGCCTCCTCCTCCTCAGCCCCTTGACGTTCCCCATCCCCTGGGTGGAGATGAGTACTATGAAGGATATTGGAAGAGCTGTTTGAGTAGTAAGGAGGCTTAAGGTCGTGACGAGCAGGATATTGAAGATTGTATTTTGTTTCAAGAATTTAAGCTATGAGATGTCCTAAAGTAAGGTTGG
>NW_021407557.1:0-224 GCF_001605985.2 Dendrobium catenatum | reverse complement strand
GTTTCCTTGCTTATTCCTTTGTGAGGGGGGATTCTCCGTCCCTGGGGGATTCTTACGCTTCCCGGTCGTCTGCTCAAATTGCTTTCTATGAGCATTGATGGCATCATCGGCGGAGATTTGAGCCTCTACTCGATGGATTAGATCCGCATATGAATGGACCGTATCTCGCATGAGTGCTGAGTAGAAGGGGCCTGGGCGGAGTCCTCCAAGAAATACACCTCTAA
>NW_021407556.1:0-511 GCF_001605985.2 Dendrobium catenatum | reverse complement strand
GTTTTTTAGCCTTTTTAAAGAACTTGAGTTCGGATTAATAAATTCTGAATTTTTAACCTTTTCTGGGCTATGCATTGTCAAATCCAATTCTACTATGTTTTTTATTAAAATCGAGAGGTAAGATTCTCATTTTAAGAATATTTATTTTTTAACTAGATCATGGAACATTTTTAACTCTTGTTCGTTTTATTTTTATTTTTTTTTTGCGCCTCCTCTCTTTTTGATAATGTCAAAGGGAGAGAACGTACTGTTGAATTTGTATCATATTTTTTCTTTTCAAAAAATTTAAAACAATAAAAATATGTTTATCTCCCATATTTTTTAAAAAAAAAGGTTTATATTACATTTTTGAAAATTCAAATTGAATTGTTTACCATCATCAAAAAGGGGGAGATTGTTGCGAATAAATAGTTTATGATTTTGATGATAGCAAATATTTTTATTTCTCTACGACTGACTTATGTACTGACATTTCAGGTTCACACGATCAGACTGCAATTTGGAACTAGCT
>NW_021407555.1:0-204 GCF_001605985.2 Dendrobium catenatum | reverse complement strand
TCCGTCGAATCAACGGGCTCTTACTGCTCAACAACAACAAACCGCAACCAACGACTGGATTCTAGACTCGGGAGCATCATCCCATCTAACCTCTGACAACGGAAATCTTCAACAATCCACACCTTACAACGGCTTTGATACGATTTCGGTTGCCAACAGAAGCAATCTGTCGATACAGAACTCGGGCCAAGGACTTTTACCCTT
>NW_021407554.1:0-282 GCF_001605985.2 Dendrobium catenatum | reverse complement strand
GGGGTTGCTCAACATAGACATCTTCCTTAATTACCCTATTAAAAAAAACACTCTTTACATCCATTTGATATAATTTGAAGTTCTTGAAACAAGAAAAAGCTAAGAGTACTCTTATGGCTTCTAGTCTAGCAACAGGGGCGAAGGTTTCTTTAAAGTCTATTCCCTCAATTTGGTTGTACCCCTTAGCTACTAATCTGACTTTATTTGTTTTTATTGTTCCTGAATCATTCACTTTATTTTTGAAGTCCCATTTTGTTCCAACAACACTTTGTTCTTTAGGTC
>NW_021407553.1:0-347 GCF_001605985.2 Dendrobium catenatum | reverse complement strand
TACTTGCGAACTCAAGTAATTCTAATCACAACCTTCCCCTCGTCGCTACATGAGTGCTTCAGGTAGGTGTCAAATGACACTGCGGTTGCATTTTTTTTTTAATCCACACCCGCTACATGAGCGTTTAAGGGTTTTTTTGGTACTTATTTAAAAAAGCACAGTTTATTTCCCCCCTCTGCACTACGTGAGGGTTTTGAGGTACTTATTACTATTATTATTTTTTTATCCCCCTCATCGCAAGCGTCGCTCCGATTTCCCTCACTACTACGCTACGTGAGCGCGTAGGGGGTTTGCCGACTCGTTGCAAGCGTCGAGGAAAGTGTAGAAAATAATACTTTTTTTAGGAC
>NW_021407552.1:0-250 GCF_001605985.2 Dendrobium catenatum | reverse complement strand
TTGTTAGTGATGATGATACCATAACTTTAACCCAACGTCCTTCTCTTGAAGAGGTTATATATATTGTTAATTAGAGTGCCAATGCTTGGAGAGGGCCGAAGTCTCTAGCATCACATGCGAAAGAGAAGTCCCAAGTCTTGAGCAGTGCGAATGAGGAGTTTCGAGAACCTTTGCCTCTTCTTTTTTCTTCTCCCTCATGCACGATTCGAAGAGTCAGATGACGGATGTGGTGCCTGATGCCTTCATGTTC
>NW_021407551.1:0-372 GCF_001605985.2 Dendrobium catenatum | reverse complement strand
CCTACCAAACCCCAACACAAACCCCCCAATCAAACCCCAACCAAAAGCACCATAGCTTAACCAATAAAACACCCCCACTAAAAACCAAACTTCACAACCAAGTCCCCACGAAGAGGGACCCAAACTACCATAGCCGAGAAAACAAGCCAACCAAAATAACCAAGCCAATCCAGTAGAAACTAACACCACAACAAGGAAATAAGTAGGCAAAAGAAATTGTTTTTTTTTTTTAAATAATTTTCTCCTCCTTCGTTTACCAACACCCTTAAAATATCCAGTGGTGTAAACCACATTCAAGCCAAACAACACTTGAAAATCATCCACAGGCTCATCCATGCCTTCCCCCACCACCCCAGCTAGCTGAAGAATGAT
>NW_021407550.1:0-374 GCF_001605985.2 Dendrobium catenatum | reverse complement strand
CATCCTAAGGACCAGATTGGGTGTAATTGACATAAATGCAGGAACTTAATGATTTCTGAACTCTAATCTTTTTATTTCTTTTTCTTTTTTCTTTTCTCTTATTTTTGCTTTTTGATTTTTTTTTCTTTCTATTTTTTGGTTTGATTATTTGGTCTAGTTTATTTATTGTCATTTTTTATATTTTCTATTTTATGTTTTCCTTGTCCTTTCAATTTTTTTTGGGTTATTGCAGAATCGATATCTTTTACCTTATTTTTGCTTTTTAAAAATTTGTAATCAATGATTGACATTTTTAAATCAGTTAAAGAAAGAAACATCATGATTGTTTCCTTTCCTTTAACTCCTTTTAGCGATGTAATTCTCTTTTTAAGAAA
>NW_021407549.1:0-309 GCF_001605985.2 Dendrobium catenatum | reverse complement strand
ACAGAGCGTTATTTCTCGTTATTGCCAAGCAATACCTAGCAATACCAAGCAATACCTACCAATACCGAGCAATATGTGAACATAGCAATCCTGGGTTCCGGTCCGGGTCAGGTTATCGGGCCGCGCGGTAAAGAGTGAGAACACGTGACGATATATTATTGGCGTCTGAACGTAGAGCTACGTCCGATCACCTGACATAATAATTGTTCCCCACCAAGGGACACAAGTGCACCAATTTTTTTTATGGGGGAGCTCATGCCCCCTCCCTCCGCTGCTCCACCCATGACTTTACAAAGAGTTAAAATAAAT
>NW_021407548.1:0-312 GCF_001605985.2 Dendrobium catenatum | reverse complement strand
CATGCGCATAGATTAAATAAGTATCACAACTTTCTCAGGTTCTGAAAAAGACAATCGTCTTTATGAATGCCAGATTGCAATAAAATACAGGAGAAAACAATAATTATACTCTTTGGTACACACAATATTGATAATGCCATACTGAAACTAATATAAAAGGTTCTAGAATTCAACCCTAGAGCATATATAAGACCAATAAAGAAAGCAATACTTTTTGGTACACGCAATATGACATTTAAGTAATGAGGCAAGTCAGTATATGTAACACCCCACAATACCCCTTAACAGTAAGGTAGAGTGTAACAAGAATAA
>NW_021407547.1:0-225 GCF_001605985.2 Dendrobium catenatum | reverse complement strand
TGTGACGTTTAGCAAAATTATTCAGTTTGGTACTTTTTAAAGAGGGACCATTATCGGATATAATTCGACGAGGAATGCCGAATCGATATACAATATAGTCTCTAAAGAACTGAAGCACGTTATGAGTCTTGACTTCTCGTAGTGGAACAGCTTCCGCCCATTTTGAAAAGTAATATGTTGCTGCTAACATGAACCGATGACCTTTAGAAGAGGGGGGGTCGATAG
>NW_021407546.1:0-269 GCF_001605985.2 Dendrobium catenatum | reverse complement strand
GGCCTATGAAGTTGATGAATTGAAAATTCAAAGTTTGATAAATAACTATTATATGCAATCTTTATATGATTTGTTCTTTTAAATGAAAAAATTAGTCACTAATGATCATCAATCAAATGCTTATGAGAGGTGCAATAATTCTAAATAGTTGTAATAATACACATACAACTAAATTTTCTCTTCTTACTTTTTTCTCATTTAAAAAATTACTCAAAAAATATTTAAATTCCTCTTATTAATGTATAAAAAGTCAAATTATAAATAATAAA
>NW_021407545.1:0-302 GCF_001605985.2 Dendrobium catenatum | reverse complement strand
TCCTTTTCCTGGAGTTAGATGTTTTTCTTGTGGCATCCTAGGACACATCTCACACACTTGTACCGTTCACTGTAGTACACATTGGGTGTGGAGACCTAAGATGCATGATTCACAGCATACCATACCTGCATTGCGTTCTACTTTTTCTAAGGAGGGGCCCAAACCAGTTTGGGTTTCTAAATCTGACTGTTGTAGAGTTTTGCAGGTGTGCTCTCACCAAAGACCTTGTAGGAGCATAGGATAACTGGACATATGGAGGCTCGCAGCTCATAAATGCTTAAACTTGGTGCTTCAATAATTTC
>NW_021407544.1:0-324 GCF_001605985.2 Dendrobium catenatum | reverse complement strand
AATCCTAAGGAATGGAAGAATCCTAAACTAAATGAAAGGAAAACTGGATTAAACTAGTTTGGTGCTACAAAGGGCGTTTTATATGACTAGCATGTCTAATCCTATGAAAAAAAGAATCCTAACCTAGAGGAAAAGAATTTAGGATTAAACTAGGATGGTGTAATGAAGGGCATTGTCCACCACTAACACGTCTAATCCTAAGGAAATGAAAAATCCTATCCTAAAAGAAAAGATAACTGTAATAAAACTAGGATTGTGCCACGAAGGGCGTTATCACTTTTAATCAAAACAACAACACAACAACATCAAGCCTTTATCCCACTA
>NW_021407543.1:0-1015 GCF_001605985.2 Dendrobium catenatum | reverse complement strand
AAACCTACAGTAAATGAATTAATGAAAATAAACTTGGGCATCTTATCTTCATAAGTTCACTAGTGAATAAGGATGAGGCAAGTAAATTGATCAAGTTTTTCTTTATGTTTTAAGACTATTTTTCCTAGAGTTATGAAGAAATGTACAGATTATCTACAGATACTAGAATTCATAAATAAGAAAAATAAACATATATGGTTACTATAAAAAAGGGACTTTGGCTAATGAGATTTAAAATTAAACAAAATGTTATCACTGAAGTTAAGAAACATATAGAAACTGGTTTCATCAGGGAAGAGAAATGTTCAACATGCTTAGCTAGCATTATTCTAGTAAAGAAGAATATCATGAAATTCATGTTTATATACTTTTAGATAATTAAATAAAGTTTGTATTGAAGACAAGTTTCTGCTTCCTATACCAGACACAGGGAAGAAATTGCTTTCTCAAATATAATATTCTCCCTTATGGTTGTTTCATCTAGTTATAATCAAATTAAATAGCAACTAAAGATTAAAAATATACATAATTCAAAACACTGATAGGAGCCTACTACTATAAGGTTATGACCATAGAACTAAAGAAAGTCGGAGCAACATATCTGCTTGAAATGAAGAGGATATTTAACAAACCTATCCACCAGTAGGTGAAAATTTTATCGATGATCTTGTTGTTAAAAGTCATAAAAGGTATGACTATTTTAATTACTTGAGAATTTTTTTTTTAATGCCTTTGAAAGTTTAATCTTAAATGAACCCTCTAAAGCATGTTTTTAGAATTACTTTAGGAATGTTTCTAGGTTTTTTTGGTCTTGATTTCAGGGAACGTGCATTCGTGATCTCTCTCCTGCTCTCGAGTGCCGCTCTGGAGATTTAGGGCATCCTCCGTGCGTGCGGCCGCCTTCGTCTCCTACGGCGGTCTCCTCCTTTTCTGAGCCTGGTTTCCTTTAGATCTGGCTGGTTTGGTGTTCGTTCTTTATTTTTCTGCCCGTTTTGGGGTGTTTCTCCATGGCGGA
>NW_021407542.1:0-346 GCF_001605985.2 Dendrobium catenatum | reverse complement strand
GTAGGTCAAGATTTGATCGAACCACTATAAATCCGGTATGTTCTGTCTTATTATTTGCTTCCGCATTTAATTTCCGCATTTGGTTTTCTTTGTGAGGATTTTGGTTTAAGTTTTATCTTTGGTTTTAAAGTTATCCAATTGACCTCTCTCTTTGTTAGCCTTGGGCAAGTTCATAAGGGCTTAACATCCCTAACGAACTTTCAAGTGCCATCTGAGCACTTTCAAGTGGTATCAGAGTGGGATTCATAAAAGAAGTTTTTAAAAGCTTTTGAATTTTTGATCCATGGCTAATCATAATTACGGAAGGTTATTCAATCACCAGACCTCCTTTATTTGAAAATATGTC
>NW_021407541.1:0-262 GCF_001605985.2 Dendrobium catenatum | reverse complement strand
GACTTCTTGAATGGTTGTTTGGCTTTGAAAAGCCCTGAGAAGTTTTTTGGAAATTGTCGTTTAATTTTGTCTGGACTTCTTAATAACATTGATTTAGTTCTTGGATATGGTATTTCCTGGTTTTTGATGATTGAAACTGGGATTTTCATGAGGTGGATTGTTGACCTCTGTATAAGAAACCAAAGGAGAAAGAGAGAGAGACCGGTGAATCCACAAAATCCTTCGCGATACCCTGCCGAAATTCCGCTGCAAACGGCGTCGC
>NW_021407540.1:0-315 GCF_001605985.2 Dendrobium catenatum | reverse complement strand
AATGTGTGAAGCGTAAGCGTAGACGCCGTCGTGCCGACGAGACCAAGAGGCGGAGAGGAGACTGAGAGGTGGAGACGAAACTGAGAGAATCAGAAACCCTAAACAGAAGCCAGGACTCAGGAGACGGAACGAGACGAGAAGTTGAGAACATATGAGTTATGACCCCGCTCGTCGCTCGACAGATGCCCTAAATTGTTAAAGTCGCGGGTCAATTCGGGTTACTATCGGGTTTCCGGGTTAACCCGGACCCGACCCGAATAGCTAAATGGGTTGAAATTCCAGACCCTAACCCGACCCGTTATTTAACCGGGTCGA
>NW_021407539.1:0-213 GCF_001605985.2 Dendrobium catenatum | reverse complement strand
CTTGTACATATCATGTATAATATTTGTATATTCTATATGCAAGTGTGTATAATGCTTGTACATACGGTGTATAAACTTGCAAATAATGTGTAAAAATTATATATATAATGTTTAAAAAGTTATACATAGTATATATATGCCTTATACATAGCATGTATAAACTTGCACATAGTGTATAATAATTATGTATATAGCATGTATAAACTTATACAT
>NW_021407538.1:0-334 GCF_001605985.2 Dendrobium catenatum | reverse complement strand
TTGGGATTTTTAATTATTATTAATTATTTAAATCAACTAAATATTAACTTTTACTTAAAATTAAATTAAGGCTTAATTAGCTATTAAATGAACGGGCTTTTAATTTTCATTAATTAAGGACTTAATTATGGTTAGTTAGAGGGTTTATATGTATTTTTTGGATTTAAAATGGATTTATTACATTTTTTAGAAGTTTTAAAGCTTAATTAAGGTCATAAACTTAGGAAATTTTATTAAGGGTCTTAATGACTTCTAAATTCAGTGAAAATTTCTCTAAGGGCTGAAGATGTCACTAAGTTTAAATGGTTCAAATGTCGAATCAAAAGGAGATGTA
>NW_021407537.1:0-325 GCF_001605985.2 Dendrobium catenatum | reverse complement strand
TATGTGAGTTGTTTTTTTTTTTTTTCTCTTTGTATTTGTTTCTAAAAGTCGGGTTTTGGATAAGTATGTAAAGAGAAGCTTACTTTGGTTATAGTTTTGGGAAATTATTTCTTTTTCGCTATTTTTAGCTTTATTTAGAGAATTATTTGATTAATTAAATTGGGTATTGCTCGAGTGCTTTGTTTGGAACGTGGTGACAGTAAAGGAGTAAAGGGCATTAAAAACTCCTTCCTCCCTATTCATATCACATTGAATCGGGGTGAAGGTCATTTTAGAGGCACACTTGATTTCAAAGAAGTGTGCCCAATAATAACAATGCCTACAT
>NW_021407536.1:0-392 GCF_001605985.2 Dendrobium catenatum | reverse complement strand
GGAGCTTTGCGCATCTTTTTATAGATTTTTCAATTTTAGCGTCTTTGCGCTTCTTTTGTTGGCATCATTGGCCAAAAAAATTTTTTATTTTTTTTTACAAGCTACATTCTCTTTTATAACCTCATAAAAAAAATTCTTAGTTGTGAGTATATCTTCTTAGATATTAGAGAATAGGAGCTCTCTCTCTAACATAGGGAAGAATTACCACAAATAAAATTAATAATCAAAGACAAGAGTAACAAGGGGTCTTGATGTGACAAAAAGACTTTAAACATTATAAATACAAGATTGATTTGCTTAAGCAAGCTTAAGAAAAGATTTTAATTTCATACACAATCTTTAATTTGAAATAGATTTCTAATTAGAAAAGAAAACTATGCCACTAAAATAGG
>NW_021407535.1:0-299 GCF_001605985.2 Dendrobium catenatum | reverse complement strand
TTGCTGTATTTGCTTACTTTTTCTGCACTCTGTGATGTGATGAGCGCTAGATCTACCCCTAGGTTAGGAACATCATATATATACTGTTCTTCTGTGTAGGTGGCCATGCTCAATGCTAATAAAAAGAGGGAGTATTATCATGATTTCTAATAATATTTTATGCAGGTGCTTGCTCAGCTTCAACCCAAATAAAAATAAAGGCTAAAATTAATAATTATAACTGCACAGATGGAGCTGCTTAGCCCTCATAATTAAGAGCATAGCTTGGCACAGGGTCAATGGTGTTAGCATTTACATTT
>NW_021407534.1:0-238 GCF_001605985.2 Dendrobium catenatum | reverse complement strand
TGATTCCAAGAGTCATGTATGTCAATTGAATCAAAAATGCTTAATGGGCCCTTAATGGGCTTTTAGGCCAAAACTGGTTGACTTGGTCAACCAGTTGGGTTCAAGGGCTGGAAATGGATTCAACAAATTCAGAATGTGATCCTGAGTCTACTGGATGTGGTCCCAGGGTTTGGAGGGGTCAATTTGGTCAAAATCCCTATTTGAACTCTTAAGGGCCTGTTTGGTCAATCTGGGTTGA
>NW_021407533.1:0-305 GCF_001605985.2 Dendrobium catenatum | reverse complement strand
TTTGGAACCAATCTAGACTCAAATCAATTCCCACCCATGATCAACTTCGACCTCAAGTCAATTCCTACTTTTGATCAGCTCCAACTTCAATCTAATTCCTGCCTTTGATCAATCTAAATCTCAAACTTCATTCAACTCAAGCCCCAATTAATTCAAGTTTCAAACATATTCAAACTTTGATCCAATCCACTTGAGAATCCAAATTTCAACCTAGACTTTGATCTAGCTTTGACCATATCCATTCATTAACAATCATTACATGATTGTAAATGATTTGGATACTCCAATATTGATCATCCAAACTC
>NW_021407532.1:0-280 GCF_001605985.2 Dendrobium catenatum | reverse complement strand
GGTTAATTTCAATCTGACTTAAGGGAAATGTAATCCTACAGCTGCAAAGCAGGATTCATGCATTCGTGCCATTTTTCTTGAGCCAACAGTAGGATTAGCCAGATTGATGCATGGTAAGTTTTTTACTCGTTGCTTAATAAGCTGGACTGCTTTTGTACAATCTTCAGCCCATGGTGGAGGATTTTTTCTAAGCCTCTTATAGAGTGGTGCAGCATCAATAGCTAGATTTTTATAAAATTCGGATATATCTATATCTATATATATATATCTATATCTATAT
>NW_021407531.1:0-296 GCF_001605985.2 Dendrobium catenatum | reverse complement strand
AGATAATCACTAATAACATTAATATACTATGTGCTATTTTGATTTTTTTAATATTCATTTAATAACATTTGAATAAATATATTTAGATCAAAATTTTATTTTACTAATTATTTATGCTACACAAATTGACATATAGGTATTTCTATTTTTAACAAGTGTGATCCACTCATCATTTTCTGCGCAACTAAGAATAAAACTAGTTAAACCAAAAAAAAAAATATTGAGGAACAATGGAAAAGAAAAATTTGTGCAGATCTCTCTATATAAATCATATTATTTATACTTGTTGCATCTTG
>NW_021407530.1:0-305 GCF_001605985.2 Dendrobium catenatum | reverse complement strand
CTTCCTTTGAAATCCTAGGGTACTCAGATTCTGACTTAGCAGGATATAGGATAGATAGAAAGAGCACCTCTGGTACCTGCCAATTCATCGGATAATCATTAGTTTCTTGGTCTAGTAGGAAGCAAAACTCAGTAGCACTTTCCACAATCGAGGAAGAATATATTGCAGTAGGAAGTTGTGTTGCACAAGTACTATGGTTAAAACAACAAATTCTTGATCTTGGACTACCTGTTGGAACCATCTCGATCATGTGTGACAACACAAGCGAAATTTGTATCTCTAAGAATCCAATTCAACACTCTCGA
>NW_021407529.1:0-263 GCF_001605985.2 Dendrobium catenatum | reverse complement strand
ATTATACTTTCAGAATCTCATTCTAACAGATTTGCCGCTAATTTCTGCTTTTCTGATACAATGAGAAACCTGAAAATTGGAAGAAACCCATCAACTGAACAAGGCTAAAGTAGAAAAGGTCGAATAAGGAAACAATCAATAATAATCTACCCCAAAGTATTAGAAGTGGCCTTCAAGTGAAAGGTTACCAAAGTTCCACTTTGTTTAGGAGCTTCTTTGATATGTGCGATTCCTTTAAGAGTTGGTAGTTGAATAGGTAAGGT
>NW_021407528.1:0-258 GCF_001605985.2 Dendrobium catenatum | reverse complement strand
GGCCAAACAAGTCAAGTACGTAGCATGCCGACTAAAAAGGAGGAGCTAGCACGTGGTGGATGCAAGTTCTTCAAACTCGTAGGAGGGAAGGAAGAGGGGCGGTGCGAAGTTGGAGTCGCATGAAGCAATTAATGAGGCAACATTCTTTACCCACGGATTACGAGCAGCTCCTGTACATTCAATACCAACACTGTTAGCAGGGTAATCGCTCGATCAGTGAATATACCGAGGAATTCTATAGGCTTAGTGCTCGCAACA
>NW_021407527.1:0-235 GCF_001605985.2 Dendrobium catenatum | reverse complement strand
ACGAATGGATTCGTACAGTACGAATGGATTCGTACAGAATGAATGGATTAGTACAGTACGATCTATTCCCAAAATTATCCACATAGCTTGTATCGTACGGTATGAATTAAAATCGTACAGTACGATCTCCAGAGAAGAATTTTAATTACATTTTACAGTTAAAAAAAACAACTCTCCCCTTGTGTATGTGCATGGTTTCTCTTACTCTTATGCATTTTGTGGCCAGACTCAATAA
>NW_021407526.1:0-208 GCF_001605985.2 Dendrobium catenatum | reverse complement strand
AAGTATGAAGACGACATCATAGTGTATAATCCGTTCAAAAAATTTTCAAGTTTGTCGATATAAAAAGGGACCCATCCACTTCATACTCTAGATGTCATACATATGAAGATGACATCGTAGAGTATAATCCGTTCAAAAAATTTTCAAATTCATTGGACTAAAAGGGACCCATCCAATTCATTCTCTGTATGACATAAATATGAATGTG
>NW_021407525.1:0-356 GCF_001605985.2 Dendrobium catenatum | reverse complement strand
CCAGGAATAAAGGAGGAGGGTGGACTTGGAAAGCTATGGAAAAATTATAATCAAATTAATTTTTGATGAAAATTGTGCTCAATATTCTTACTCTGTTAAAGAATAATTAAAAAAATTTTATATGATATAATAAATTTACAAATTCAGAAGCCAATAAAGTAAAAAAGAATTTTATAAATATTTGAGGGCAAAATAATATTCCAATGGATTGATGATGAATGGTTTTCCTAGCTAGGATTATTTCTGAATAATAATTTCCTCAAATATAAGGCTATTCTAACAATTTAATTTTTTTTTTAGAAAAGTATACGATTTCTATTTTTTTTACTATTATATGATAGAAGACAATATAGTAA
>NW_021407524.1:0-377 GCF_001605985.2 Dendrobium catenatum | reverse complement strand
GTTGAATCTAAATTTGTCATATCAACCTGGTGAGCTATAATCTATGAGCAAGAATGGAGAGTATAGATGAAGTAGAACGAATAGAAAAACACAGAAGAAAAAAAATTAGAGATCTCAAAATGCCATAATATCTACTATTAGTGAAAATTCATGGTCCAAGGGTCCATGATCCAAGGTCCATAGTTGGGCAAATTATTGGGTCAGGTGACCGAACGCAGAGATAGATCTGGATATTAATAAAATATTATTTTAAATTTAGCGCAGGTAAAGCGCAACTAAAGCGCAAGTCAAAAAGCGCAACTAAAGCGCATGTAAAGCACAAATAAAGTGCAACTAAAATGCAAGTCAAAAGCGCAAGGTGACGCGGCAAATTTTTA
>NW_021407523.1:0-694 GCF_001605985.2 Dendrobium catenatum | reverse complement strand
TTGGGGCTGTATAATCTAGTGATACCGGGCATACATAACCCTTGACGGCTGGCAAAAAAAAAACTATAGTTTGGATTTAAATGTATAAATATATATGAATTCAGTGGTAAGTGTAGATTCATCCGTGCCAACCTTACATATCAATGGGAGGATACCAAGTGGCAGAAAAAGCAAAGTCGTAAAGCATATAGTAAATGTCGGGTTATGGAGAAAAATTGGGTAAGGATAAGCAGAGAATTTTTTATCATTGAATTACCTCTGCGATGGGTCCAATAAAGCTATATTTACCAAAAGAAATCTACACCTGACAGGTTTATCTAAAAATTAGATAGATGCACCTTTTTTTTCTTCTTTTGAGAAGATAAATGCATGGCAAAAATCCAAGAAAGCCCGTCATAGAAACTGCTAAACAAAACAAACCCAACAAACTTCCAAAAGTTCGAGCAGCAAACAGGCCTATACTGCCCAAATTCACATTCACCTTTCTTCCATCAGGGACACAATCCATCCATCAATTCTTCAATGGCGATTGCCAACATATGCAAGGGAATAGAAGAGAAGCATTACGATTTCTAAAGCCATATCCAAAGCACTCCCAACCCTCAATAGAGTCATGAAGAATTGATTAAACTCAAGTAAGATTTAATAAAGTGAAATTTAACTTTACAAGCACATTCAACTGTAAATCTCACAG
>NW_021407522.1:0-259 GCF_001605985.2 Dendrobium catenatum | reverse complement strand
TCTCTCTCTCACTCTCTTTCTCTTTTTCTCTCTCTCTCTTGCTCTCTTTCTCCAGTTTCCTCTCTCTCTCTCTCTTGCATTCTCTTGCTCTCTCCCTTGCTCATTCTTGCTCTCTCTCGCTCTATCTCTCTATGTCTTGCTCTCTCTCTCTCTCTATGTCTCAATGTTGCTCTCTTTCTATTGCTCTCTCCCTTGCTCTTTCTTGCTCTCTCTCTCTCTCTGCCTCTCTCTTGCTTTCTTTCTTGCTCTCTCTTGTTCT
>NW_021407521.1:0-435 GCF_001605985.2 Dendrobium catenatum | reverse complement strand
ACTAGATCGTCCTGGACGATCCATGTGTCAGCACGTTCAAATCATTAAAATTGAACCCGGACGATCCATTATTGGACAATCATCCTGGCCGATCCACTGTTCACGTGGCACAGATTTAAAACTTTTTAACTTCGGTCAGTATGATCAATTATTGTGCATTGTCCAGGACGATACACCTAATTGGCCCAGACGATCTGCTTTTTCAACGGTCGTCCGGCTTGACTCCTTGGGACGATCACCTGTGTCCAATCGTCCTAGCCGATATCTGATCGGCCCGGACGATCGGACTGTCTTTTTGACCAATCAGCCTGTACGTAATTATTGTGTCATATCGTCCTGAACGATTCTGCGATCGGCCTGGACAATATGACTGTTTCTTTAAATTCTGGCCATTCCATCCATGTTTTTCACCTCACACCTCTTCTTCTCTTATGT
>NW_021407520.1:0-300 GCF_001605985.2 Dendrobium catenatum | reverse complement strand
TCGATAATATAACTTTTTATTTT
Source organism: Dendrobium catenatum (assembly GCF_001605985.2). Taxonomy (NCBI): domain Eukaryota; kingdom Viridiplantae; phylum Streptophyta; class Magnoliopsida; order Asparagales; family Orchidaceae; genus Dendrobium; species Dendrobium catenatum. The sequence goes on along the minus strand of NW_021407520.1, from coordinate 277 downwards.
TTAATTTTTATTCACGTGTATTTAATGCATACGCAATAAAATTAATATCCTCTAAATTTGAGAAGATTCTACCGATAAATCATCACTTTTTTTTAATTGTATTGTATATCATTTACTCAATTGAACTCGACATAAATACTATATATTCTAATAATTGAAAAATGCCAAAATTTTAAGAGAAATCACTAATACCTGAAACTAAATTAAGTAATTAACTATCCAACTCTACAACAGGAAAAAAGAGGGCTCGCTGGACGTCCTCACGTGATCAGCCTAG
>NW_021407519.1:0-1484 GCF_001605985.2 Dendrobium catenatum | reverse complement strand
TAATTTGTTGTAAGCAAGTATGAATGACATTTCTTTTATTTTTTTTTTATATTTATTTTTTGTTCTTTTTTTTTAATTAAACACAAGAAAAAAAAAGATACTAAATGCAAGTACAAAATAAAAGGAATGCATTTAACAAACTATAACAAGCACAACAGCAAGTACAATAAACTTCTTCCCCTTTTGACAGCACAAAAAGGAGCAACTAAAGTAAAAGCAAAAGAAAGAAACTACAATACAAAGACAAACAATCTAAACAGAAGGGTCCTGATCAGTTGGTGGTGGAGGTGGATTCAGTTGAAAATATTTAAAGAGAGCATCGAATCGGTGATCAATTGCAGTAAAGCGTTCTCCAAACCATTGCATATCTGTCTTGTGTTGCTGATGTTGTTCTTGAATATGCATATTGAGACGAGTCTGCAGTTGGTCAAAGAGTGCGACCAAATCATCATTAGGGTGTGCTGGTGCAGGTGCTCGGGGTGCGGCATGTCGTCGTGGTCGAGCTGGAGCTGCTGCTTGGGCATCTTCTCCTTCTTCTTCGTCAAAGAATGGTTCTTCAGGCTCGTGTCCCCGATGAAAGAGAATACGGAAGAAGGCATCCGTATAAAAGATAGGAAGAATGTCGGGTTCACCAGGGAAGGTCAATTGATATTTATTATGGAGGATATATCCTATTAGGTGACCAAGAGCTAGATTTTGTTTCCGTCGAGTGGTAGATAGACGAACAAAAGTCGTGTGGCGAATGTAGTTACTAATTAAATCAACCTCATCAAATTTTATGTTGGACATAATAAGATAGGTAGTGACGGATATGGTCGGGGTCAGATTGATACGGTCGCCACCTTTGGGTATTATTGAGGTTCGAAGGACATGTTGAATTATTCGGGCATTTCGAGTTAAGGATTGAACGAGAGGTTGGTGTTGATGGAAAGTAGCATTCCTAAGGACTCTATTAATATCGCTCCAATCGAATTCGTCAGTAAGAAATGAGCGAACCATAGGTCCTTCAGTGGACAACCCAATATATTGGGCAATGTCGGCTCTAGTGATCTCAATATTTCGGCCACAAACAAAAGAGTGAAAGGTGGTGTTGTCGACAATGTAGGTGAGATTAGCAAGAATTTCGAAGAGAAGTTCAGAATTGTAGGGAAATGCCAGGGTGAGTAGGAATTGAAAGGTGGTGGAAGCAAAGAGGCCCATTACCTCGAAATTAAGAGCAGTCTGATTAAGCATTTTGGAAGGAGAAATTTTTAGGCTTTATATCTGTTGGTAGGCTTCCTCATTTCAGTATTTAGAAAACGAGCAGGTGGGTGACTCGACGAGGATGAGCTTCCAGCAGACAACCGACCTCGTTTAGACATTGCAAGAGGGCACGAAACTAGGTGAAGAATTGAGTGAGGAAATATTTGTTTGAAATGAACGGCCTAGCAAAGGGTTCTTATAGAAAATTTCGACGATCGTACAGTACAATTTTGGATCGTACA
>NW_021407518.1:0-266 GCF_001605985.2 Dendrobium catenatum | reverse complement strand
ACTTTAGGCGGTGGTCCGGGGGAGGTGAGGGCCTCAAGTTATAGTCTGGCGGAGCAACGATGTCAGGTGGTGGTCCGGCGGAGGTGAGGGTCTCAAGTGGTGGTCCGGTTGAGCAATGACGTCAGGCGGTGGTCTGGCGGAGGTGAGGGCTTCAAGTGGTGGTCCGGCTGTGCAACGATGTCAAGCGGTGGTCTGGCAGAGGTGAGGGATTCAAGTGGTGGTCCGGCGGAGCAACGACGTCAGGCGGTGGTCCGACGGAGGTGGTG
>NW_021407517.1:0-286 GCF_001605985.2 Dendrobium catenatum | reverse complement strand
AGACCTTGAAACTTCATCTGCGGTGGCTATTATCCACCTCCGAAAAAATTTAGAGGAGAAAAGTTTTTGCCTATATGCAACCATGATATCTCAAACAATTTTTGAAAGCACTTGCAGAATGAACTAATCAGTGCTTCCAAGTTCTGCCCTAAGGTGCAAGAGAGTCTGTGGGCTCTGAAAAATTCCATTTTGTTGTTTGTGATCCCGGCCTCTCCACGCCATCGGTCTATTTTTCTTTTAAGTGTTTATGTGACGACGACGATAGAGAGTTTTAACAAGATTAGGT
>NW_021407516.1:0-202 GCF_001605985.2 Dendrobium catenatum | reverse complement strand
ATCAGAACAGAATTGTACGGAAACAGAAGTCGTAATAAATCAGAAACAGAACAGGACATATCACATCAACAGAAGCAGAAATCAGAATTGCAGATCATATCGTATCAGAATTTAATTTGCTTACAGAACAGATACGGAAAGCAGAAATCAACAGAACAGATACGAAAATCAGAATCAGATCAGAAATCAGATATCATATATT
>NW_021407515.1:0-230 GCF_001605985.2 Dendrobium catenatum | reverse complement strand
ATCCCTCTACCTCCCTCATGAATAAATTGTATCATTCATTAGAGACCCCATTTTGTAGCAAGTGGTGTCCAAGGTTCTTTGTAGCGGCCTTCCTTATTCATACATGAATTCTCTGGTCATTGCTCCTGAGTGAGATATTTGAATCCTTGCTTGTTCATTTGAATACCAAATCCCTCCACTTGTATGGGACAAATGTATTTTCTTGCATGTGTTTCAGTGTTTGTGAGAAC
>NW_021407514.1:0-247 GCF_001605985.2 Dendrobium catenatum | reverse complement strand
TTATCAAAATATTATCTATTCTTTTGAGTTTTACTATGTTTCAATATCTCAGGTTTATTATTATTGTTAAGTTGTTTTTGTATTATTTCTTATGTAGGTTGCCTGTTTTGTTTAATTTAATGAATTTTTAACATATTCTAATTATTTAATGATTTTGATGTAGATCCCTCTCCATACTCACTCTCCTCCCTTCAACATCATCACCTCGATGCTGAATACCTTCAAATTCAGCACCTCGATGATGACG
>NW_021407513.1:0-458 GCF_001605985.2 Dendrobium catenatum | reverse complement strand
CTCTTTAAATTTTGGCGATGTCCTGCTGTTTTTGGGAACTGACCTATGGTATAACTATCAGCACTGAACGAACCTAGTTCGTACGGGACGATGCTCATGTATGATTTCAGTTCGTACCAGTATACATTTGGTTCATTTCCACACATTTAAGTAAAATCGTCCAGGACAATCCACGATCATATGGGACGATCAACTTCATGTTGACTTGAAAATTTACAGTTTTAGGACGATTTTTCTTGTCTTTCATATAAATTGTCCAATTCAAACTGTCACTTGATCTTTTTGCCTACTGATTTTTGTGCCTATTGAAAGAAGAGTCAAGAAGATAGTGTGAGAGAGTATTCGAAGGAGGATTCTTACTACTAGAGCATGAAGGCTTCATTTGGTGTTCAAAGGTAAGAATCTTTACTTTTGATTTATGTTTACTTCACTCTTTTCTCTCTTCCTTCTAGATTTCT
>NW_021407512.1:0-588 GCF_001605985.2 Dendrobium catenatum | reverse complement strand
CTTTTGGATGGGAATTCTTTTAAATGGGGAAAGAGGAAATATGCGAGATGCTGTGTTCGTATAGACTTGGAAAAGAAACTTCCTTTGGGAGTCTAGATTGAGGGTCTCCATGGAAGATCATATCAAAAAATGGAATATGAAAAGTTGGCTTCACTCTGCTATCAGTGCGGCAAAGTGGGACACAACAGTGGTGTTTGTCCCGAACTAGCTGATTTTCAAATTAAGAAAGTTGCTATGGATGAATATGAGGAGATTATGAAGATGAGAAATAACCAGGCAATTGAAGATAATAAGAAGCATAGAAAAATGAGTATGGTCCGTGGATTCATGTCAAATTTAATAATAACAGAAGCAGAAATTTCAGGAATTATGGGAGAAATGGAGGAACATCAGGTCTAAATAAATAGGTTTATAAACCTGTGGAAAAAATGGAGACAACTGTGGCTGAATTTTAGGAGAAACAAGGGATGTTGGCTGATAATATACAAGGGGAAACTGCAAATCAAGGGTGGAAAAGGAGGCTGAAAAGACTCATTCTCAGGTTATTCCAAAAAGTTTCAAGAGTATGAATAAATTTCAATTATTAGA
>NW_021407511.1:0-311 GCF_001605985.2 Dendrobium catenatum | reverse complement strand
GTCGTAGGTGTCGCGCCGGGTTCCCTTCCCACCATGCTAGAGAAAAGCGTGTATGGGCGATTTGCCGTCCCGGCACAAACATCGAGGTAGGAGGGCACAAAAATCAAGACATCATTTTTTTGAATTTCTTTCTCTTTTTTTCTCTTTTCTTTCTTTCCTTCTTTTTTCTCTTTTTTTTGTCTTCCTCTCAAAATGCCCTAAATCTGATGGTGGATTTTGAAATGCATTCTTGTTATATAAGAGAATTTCAAAATATAAATATATGCATGCTTTGATAAATATGCATATAGCACTTTGCTCATTATAAAGTA
>NW_021407510.1:0-292 GCF_001605985.2 Dendrobium catenatum | reverse complement strand
AGCCTTTGCAGAGCCCCAAAAACTTATTGCATTATGTATTTAGAACATAAAAAGGGGGAAATCTCCTTTTTTATACTAAAAGCAATGCATCATATCCACTTTAGCCTTTTCCAAATGTGAATCATATCAATAACTTTGAGCCGTTATTATGACATATATTAAGAATGTTCATAATTTAACTCCTTAAACATAAATTAACATAAGCCTTTATGCATTAGTTTACACAATTTTTAAATCATATTTATCAAAAAAAACAACAAGATTAGATGAATAATTTTCATTATGAAAAACA
>NW_021407509.1:0-235 GCF_001605985.2 Dendrobium catenatum | reverse complement strand
CAAAGAGGCGGCTGCTTGGAGGCGTGAGAGGAGAGTCGCCCTAGTTCCTTTCAGCCGGCCCTAGCAGCAGATATCAAAAGGGCGGCCGCTTGTATGAATGGAGTCGTGTGCTATCTGGGAATCACGGCTTGCCCTAACTCCCCTTAAAACCTGATATAAAAATTTCAATTAATTGACCATCTAGCCCTTCAAATGATTCAAATCCGATGGTTGACATTATTGCTGAAATTAAGAT
>NW_021407508.1:0-213 GCF_001605985.2 Dendrobium catenatum | reverse complement strand
CTCCTTGTTGATCTTTTTTCGCCGTTGACGTCTCCGTTAAAGTCGCCGGCTTTTGGTTGCACTCATTCCGCCTTCTCCTGGTGACCCTCTGCCTTCCCGCTCTATCGCCACGCATCCTCCCGCTTAGGTAACTGCCTCCACTTCCACATCGCCCCTTCGTATTGCCTTGAATTTTATCCGAGTTAGCGCTTCGTATGTCTTTCTATGGTTATT
>NW_021407507.1:0-283 GCF_001605985.2 Dendrobium catenatum | reverse complement strand
ACAAAGTAGTTGAAAGATTTATGAATTAGGGTGGTATTTTGGAGAAGAGGGAAAGAAAGAATAACGGAAAGAAAGAAAGACGAAGGTTAAAAGATAAGTTAGGTAAGTATTCTTGGTATATTTTCATTGTCTTTTATATACCTAAAAAAATGAAATGATAAAAGTTTTAATATTGTACACTTATAAGGTTAGGATTCATCAAATATATTCATGCAAAGAGAAACTTTTGAGGTGACTTATAATAGAAGAAGAGTAAGAAGGGAATGTGTGGAAGAATCAAATC
>NW_021407506.1:0-1048 GCF_001605985.2 Dendrobium catenatum | reverse complement strand
ATACTTTAAATGGTTTGCCTAATTCATATCAGGCTTTAAAACAGCCAAAAGAACTAATCTTCAACCGCTAGCATTGGATGATTTGTACACTTTATTGTGTAGTGAGGAATTGAATCTATCCCATGAAGTGACAAAAGATTTGCAATCTCTGCAAATCTCTGGGAATGATACTGTGTTGGTTGTATCCAGGGGTCGTGGTCGCGGTAGATCAAATCGTGGCCGATCTTCAAATGGCAGTAGATCTGCAAATGCATATCATGGTGGAAGAGCTCCGCGAACAAATGCTATATGCCAAATCTGTGGAAAACAAGGGCTTACTGCAGTCCGTTGTTGGTACAGGCATGATCCGCAGTATTCCTCTGATCCGCCAAATTCTGCTTTGTTTACTCCAACAAATACTACAACGACATCTCCGGAATGGTACTTAGACAGTGGTGTGTTGTCACATTTAACCACTGATTCCAGTTTTATTCAGACACCCAAACCATATCTCGGAAACAATCAAGTCGTGCTAGGCAATGGGCAACAGCTTTTGATTCAAGATACTGGCAATGGGCTTCTTCCTACTCCTACAGGTAGCTTATAATTATCCAAGTTAAATCATGTTCCCAATCTTTCTTTCAATTTGTTATCTGTGTATCGTCTTACATCTGATAACAATTGTGAAATTCCCTTTTCATCCAATGGTTATGTCATAAAGGATTGGATGACCCAGCAGCCTCTTCTTCAGGGTCCATGTATTAATGGATTGTATCCTCTCTGTGGTCGTCCGAGAATGCTGTCTTCTTCCAATAATCTTGCTCTTATATCGGTTCAGCATATTCCAGATTTGTGGCATCGTCGTTTGGGACATTCGTCTCATGCTACGTTATCCTATCTTGGTAGTCAAAATCTGGGTATATTGTGTTATGTTAATAATTCTTGTAATGCTTGTCGTATGGCCAAGAGTTATTGACTTCCATTTGTTCGGTCTCAAACTCAGTGTACGCAAAGCTTTCATATTATACATTCCGATGTTTGGGGTCCTTCTCCTACATCTTCTAACTGT
>NW_021407505.1:0-227 GCF_001605985.2 Dendrobium catenatum | reverse complement strand
TATTATCGACGGCTAACTAGAAGTCACTTTACCGATGGTATGCCGGCGGTTAAAGAGGCCATCGTGCGTTTGCTTAATCGCCGGCTAGCGTCGGTACACCGCCGGTTATTTTACCGATGGCACCTGACGGTCAAGGCCGACGGTATTATCGGCGGCATACACCACCGGGCTTTCACCGGATAATCGCCGGTGGCTGTCGGTAACTGCCTGTATATTACCAGCTATTT
>NW_021407504.1:0-242 GCF_001605985.2 Dendrobium catenatum | reverse complement strand
TTTGTTTAGGGGCTAATTGGTTGGATTTCAAATGGGTGTTAAATATTCCAAATGTCGGGATTTTGAAAATTTTGGCGTTTGATTTGATGAAAATAAAATGCAAAGTAAATATAGTGTAAATCATTTTAATTCATTTTTTAGGTAAACTAAACTTGCCCAGTTTTGAGCAAGAACGGTTTACACCACAAGCAAGCTCGCTTGATCGCCGCCAACCGCTGTCGAACAACACCATCATCCGCCAC
>NW_021407503.1:0-296 GCF_001605985.2 Dendrobium catenatum | reverse complement strand
CTACAGCGACAGCAGCGGGCAGGCGAGTCAATGAGATGGGTAAACCGACGAGGATAGGGGCGCGACTCAAATTGGTTTTGCCTCGGAAAGCGATGCGCGATTAACTCGAGATGAGACACGAGCAGCTCCGATCAGGCGCTATCAGCACGGACCATTCCGGGTCATTTCTGGGTTTCCGGTAGGGGTGTCAATATTTGACACGACACGAAAACCCGACCCAGAAAATCCGGGTTGGACCCGACCCGTTTGAAAAACGAGTCAGGTTCGGGTTCGCAGATTCGATCCGTTTAAAAAAA
>NW_021407502.1:0-255 GCF_001605985.2 Dendrobium catenatum | reverse complement strand
CAATTCTGCCCTCCAGCATTTGTGGACTCTACAATTCCGAATCATTATTATCCAATCAGAAAAAGTTTGAATTTGAGGTGCCAATAAGTATAGAGGAAGGCATGCGCCATAAACCCTAAACGCATCCAACGCAAATTGCTCGCCGCAACCATCACGGCAGCCTCAAAATGCATCGTCAACCATCATCTCTAAGTCAAGATACTCCTCAACATTAAAAGAATCTCCTTCACCCTCCCCTCCACTGTCTCCATCGAG
>NW_021407501.1:0-278 GCF_001605985.2 Dendrobium catenatum | reverse complement strand
ACTCCTTGAATACAACAATTCAAGGAGACATCTTTTTTATTTGTAGCCTCAAAACTACTAATCTCTATTCACTTTTATAGGTTCTAAAAGCCTTAAAAGATGTAATACCTTAGCCCAAAAGCTATAGGTTCTCTCTCCTTCAACTCAAAAGTTGTAGGAGACTTCCTCTCCCTTTAGCTCCAAAAGCTAGAGGGAGTTCCCCTACATTTAGCCCAAAAGCTAAATGTTGGATTCCTTTCTCCCCTTAAGCTCCAAAAGCTAAGGAGATTTCTCCAACA
>NW_021407500.1:0-273 GCF_001605985.2 Dendrobium catenatum | reverse complement strand
ATACTAATCATCAAGGATGATATTTTAATCATACAGGAATATCTTTTTATTTCTGTCGAACTAATTATACAATGCAATATAATTCGTACTAGATGAAAGGGCTACTTTGTACTAATCATATAGGATGATCTATCGATCATATTACACAATCTTTCTCGACAAGTTGAAAATTAAGGTTTCATTTGGAGGATCTCTTTTAAAGCTCTCTTATTATCACTTGAGATAATCTTTTTTAATAGAGGAGATCTGAGAGAGAGCTTAGGGAAGGAAGAG
>NW_021407499.1:0-229 GCF_001605985.2 Dendrobium catenatum | reverse complement strand
TCTCTTAGTTTTCTTTTTTTTACTTGTAAATTTTTTATGCATGTAACTTCATTTTTTATCAATGGATTGGATTTTTGTGCTCTATTTTGAAGTTTTTTTGGTCTTTTTTTGTGGTGGGAGATGACGTCCCCGACGACATCTATCCCAGCTTTCTCTTCATTCCCATCTGGTAATTCCCATTCCTTTAAGGATGTTTTGGCGGGTTCATCTTCGTCTTCTGCTAATATCC
>NW_021407498.1:0-288 GCF_001605985.2 Dendrobium catenatum | reverse complement strand
TTTCTTTTTGAATTTCACAACATAAAATAACAAAAAAATTAAAAATCTCTTATAATAGCAATAAAAAATACATATAATTATATTATTTTATCAATATAATTTGCAGCAAGAAAATCAAGCATTTCTTCACATGGCAAGCAACTGAAGCAAGTCGCTAGTTGGCAAATGACTTTGTCAAATGGAAAAATTATTCTGTGCGGACACCGGAGTCCAAAGCCCAATGAAAATGTGTCACGTCACCTGGTACCGAGCTGTACCGAGTTGCGGTACCGAGCAGTACCGAGCCTC
>NW_021407497.1:0-207 GCF_001605985.2 Dendrobium catenatum | reverse complement strand
TTCTTTGAACTCTTAGTTTGGGCACGTTTTAACTTGGATATAAATCAATTTCATCATATCACTTTTTTAATATTTCTCTTATCATATAATTAAAACGTTAATTGACAAGGTTATAGGCATTGAAGAGGAAAGTTTTTGTATCAAAATATTTTAATTAACAAGTGAACATAATTTTTAAAAAGATTAAATTTATTTTAAAATGAATAT
>NW_021407496.1:0-467 GCF_001605985.2 Dendrobium catenatum | reverse complement strand
AAATCAAAAGGTAAGTTGTCAAACAAGGGAGGTCATGTAATCGAATAACCTTCAGTAGTGTTATGATTCCCAAGGTTAGCCATGGATCAAAATTCAAAAAGTTTTCAAACTCAGTTTTATGAACCCGCTCTGATACCACTTGAAAGTTTGTTTGGGAAGTTGAGCCCTATAGAACTGGCCCAAGCTAACCAAGAGGGGGGGTGAATTGGTATTTTAAATTTTTTTTTTCACAAAGAATAAAAATCACATAAACCAAAATCACACCACAAAAATAAATATAGAATTTAAAGTATGGAAGCAAGAAACAAGAACAAAGAAAACTATAGTGGTTCAGTCAACTCGACCTAAGTCCACTCCCGGAGGCACCCTCCAAGTATTGCACTACAAACGTGACTCTCCTTTAGCCCCCATAGCTAGGCGGAGAAGCCTTTACAAGAAACTCCTTTTTGCCACCCCGGCAAGGCAGA
>NW_021407495.1:0-378 GCF_001605985.2 Dendrobium catenatum | reverse complement strand
AAAGATTCAACATATGAAAAACCAATTATAAAAGCAAAGAGAAAACAAAACAATCTAAAACAACAACAAAGCAGAAATAAAACACAGTGAAACAAAAACACATTTCAAGAAATTATTGAAGCAGTAGGTTTAAGCATTTATGAGCTGCGAGCCTTCATATGTTCAGTTATCCTATGCTCCCACAAGAACTTTTGTGACAGCACACCTGCAAAACTCAGCAACATTCAGATTTAGGAACCCAAACTGGTTTGGGCCCCTTCTTAGAAAAAGTAGAATACAATGCAGGTATGGTATGCTGTGAATCATGCACCTTAGGTCTGCACACCCAATGTGTACAACGATGAACGGTGCAAGTGTGTGAGATGTGTCCTAGCATGC
>NW_021407494.1:0-308 GCF_001605985.2 Dendrobium catenatum | reverse complement strand
TGATACTAAGGGTTTAGGTAATAACCAGCTGCATGCAAGTGCCGGTGAAGTTGTAGCTCCCATCTATCATTAATAATTTCCAAATTTCCCTAAAGCTATCCTCTTTGCCTCCTAAGTTGGAGGCAATCATTTTTTTGGCTTCATCCATGGCATTGTAGATAAAATCCATTGTAGGCTTCTTCTTAACATCCACCATCCTTAAAACTTGAACAAAATGTCTAATGGTTGTAATGACATATAAGATACTTTGCCAAAATTTATCATTTAAAATAATTTTTCTAATCTCTTTTCCCTCAGCCTTCTTCGCC
>NW_021407493.1:0-294 GCF_001605985.2 Dendrobium catenatum | reverse complement strand
TAACCCCTTCTTTAATCACAATACCATTCAAGCCTCTACCATTGGCACAAAGAGGGCCAGATGGTCGTGGAGTAATCATAAAAACGGTAGAACAACGCCAGCGATCATCCGGCGCTAACACCTCCGAACACGGATATCCCGCGCAAAATAAGTTCAAACCAGGCAGTAAACTTTCTCTCTCTATAATTTGAACCAAACGTTCTCTATCTTGAATTCGGACTCTCTGGTCAAAATTTTTGAACCAGTTCAGCTAATATATGCCTAATTAATGTAACACCATAGCGGAGTAAGCCT
>NW_021407492.1:0-422 GCF_001605985.2 Dendrobium catenatum | reverse complement strand
AATGTTTTGCATTAAAATGATAGCTAATAAAATAAAATTTTATCAAGTCAATTATGACTTTGTTTTGCTGATTGTATTAAGTGTTTATGAATCAAATTTAATTTTTAATTTTGTTAAAATATTTATGAATTTTATTGTATGATTACATTAACTATATATGTCATTTTGTTAACATGAATGATCTATGATCAAAGCACTTAAGACCCATCTAATTTCTTGATTTTTTTTGGGTGTGCCTAAGCACCCAAGCACTAATCTATAGAGAGCAAAACGTCGGAGCACTCAAGATTCGCCACGACAGTGCTGTGTGATACCGCAACGCTGCGGTTTTAAGCATCGTAGAGCTCCAAATTGGCTCTGCAACGCTGTGAGGCGAATTGGATAGTTTCTTTCTCGTTTCTCTGAAGGGTTGTATCACTTGG
>NW_021407491.1:0-1112 GCF_001605985.2 Dendrobium catenatum | reverse complement strand
ATACTTAATTAAGGGGTTAACTTTGACTTTTTTTAATTTTTTTGACTTAATGAACTCCAAATTTGATAAGATTTGAACCTAAAGTTTATATTGTCACTAAGTTTAAATTTCTCAAGTTTCACCGCTATTGGATGTGTGTAGAATTTCCTAAGATTTTTTTAAATTTTCTAGACCTTGTCCTTAATTATTTTCCCTAGGTGTCTCTACTATTCAAATTAGTTTGAAATTTGGTGTGTCTAACCCAGACATACATTCCTCCATACCACGGAAATTCCACAGCAAAACATTGAGAATTTAAGGAGTTATGAATTTTCTAAATTTAGGGTCCAAAATGGACCCTTTACCTTGAAAATTCACATTACAGAAAACCATTGGGTATCTGACCCTAGGAAAATTAGTGATCTTTCCTAAGATACCCAATAAGAGTCCACCAAAATTTGGGCTCCAGTTGATCACTGGATTATGAGAAATTGGCAAAAAACATAATTCACACAAATAGAAATATCTCACAATTCAGAACCAAAATCAACTTAATTTTAATTTTAATACATACGACGTAAAATTTCCTTTCCAACGAGCCCAAGAACATTTAATTTGGTGAAAAATTCGATTTTCTATGAATTTTGGAAGATCTTGGCATTTTTTTATTGTTTTTAATTTTCCTTGGTCAAATTGACTGCGGAGTGGCGGCGCCCAATGAGAAAGCGCCACGTGACGGCCTGGCCCGCCACTTAACCATGTCAGCACCCGTGTTCACGCGGTATGGCTAGATCTGGGCCGTCCGATCCGCTGAAGGCGCGATCGGACGGTTCTGGTTGAACTAGAGCTAGAAAACTTCAAATGCCCATAACTTTCAAAATACTCAACGAAATTGAGCGAAATTTGAACTGTAGCTAGAGGGAAACATAATGTAACAATGCCTAAAGTTTGGAGGTTCTATGCATTGTAGATTTGCTACGGTTTTAAATTAAATTTTAAACTTAAAATGGTCATAACTTACAATCCAACCGTTGGATTTTTGACTTCTTGGTCTTGTTGGAAAGCTGATAAGATCCTCTGCAATTTTGTAGAAGATCTCAGGAGCTGGATCTAGCTGGATTGGAAGTTATTTG
>NW_021407490.1:0-220 GCF_001605985.2 Dendrobium catenatum | reverse complement strand
TCTCTAACTTACTCTCACTTGCTCTCTCTCTCTCTCTATCTATCTCTCTCTCTCCCCTCTCTATCTCTCTCTCTCTCTCTCCCTCTCAACCTCTCTCTCTCTCTCTTTCCCCCTTCCTCTCTCTCCCTCTCTAATGTTCAACTCTCAAAAAATTATGTTCAACTCTCCCTCTCTCTCTCTTTCTCTCTCTCTCTCTCCTCTCTCTCTTTCTCTCCCTCTC
>NW_021407489.1:0-236 GCF_001605985.2 Dendrobium catenatum | reverse complement strand
GGGGTTTTAAATCTACTATGGCCTTGATCATAGAGGGGTCAATTTCAATGCCACGGTAGCGAACTATAAACCCTAAGAACTTTTTTGCACTGACTCCAAATGCGTAATTTAAAGGGTTCATCTTTAAATCAAATTTGCGCAGGCGTTCAAGAATGATTTGTAGATCTCTAAGGTGATCTCCACAGACCTTGCTTTTGACAGCCAAATCATCCACATAGCATTCAACATGCTCATAT
>NW_021407488.1:0-228 GCF_001605985.2 Dendrobium catenatum | reverse complement strand
ATTCAAATCCTTAGATTCAGTAATTGCAGTGATTTTGCATCATAAGACGAAGGCAAGCTTCTCAAAATCTTGTTAACTTTTTTATAGTTTGAAAGTTCTTTTCCTAGTGCATGCAATGAAGTAACTATCTAAGTAAACCTAGTGTACATGACAGAAATCGATTCATGAGGTTTCATCCGAAAAAGTTCGTAATCATGCAAGAGAATGTTTAAACGGGATTGTTTAACT
>NW_021407487.1:0-629 GCF_001605985.2 Dendrobium catenatum | reverse complement strand
AACTTTGGCTATTATACATAAGATAAATTAATGTAGTAAGATAAGGGAAAGATCTTAATTAACAGGCCATTGGTTAAACCGAGTTTAGACTTTTGTTTCAGAGAAGAAAATCATACCACTAGATAAAGTCAGAAGGAGGGAAAACATCAACAGAAAACTCCCTTTTTCCAATTTTGAAAAGCTAAAACACTATCTCCAAAAACTCCAAAATCTAAAAGTTTGAAAGGATTAATCATATGGAAAGCCAAAATTAAAGAGCAACGTGTAAACAAAACAAATGAAAATAAAGCAAACTAAAATCAATACAAAGTGAGCACAAAACCTAGAAAAAAATAAAATAAAAAGACACACAAAACTAATGTTTCAAGTAAGTGATAAAGCAACGAGTTTAAGCAATTTTTGAGCTGTAAGCCTCCTTATGTTCAGTTATCCTATGCTCCCACGAGGGCTTTGGTGAGAGCACACCTGCGAAACTCAATAACAGTCAGATTTAGGAACCCAAACAGGTTTGGGATCCCTCTTAGAAAAGGTAGAATGTAATGCAGGTAAGGTATGCTGTGAATCATGCATCTTAGGTCTCCACACCCAATGAGTACTACGGTGAACGGTGCAAGTGTATGAGATGTGTC
>NW_021407486.1:0-226 GCF_001605985.2 Dendrobium catenatum | reverse complement strand
TACTTTGTTTTACAGATTTTTTTCCTCTTCACAAGCTTTTGTTCATTCACTTAGTTAATCGAGAGATGGAGAGCTGCTCTGTGTCTCAATTTTGGAGTGTGGAAGCCTAAGAAACCTATTTATAGTGTTAAATATGTAAATAGAGTAGTATAAGGTGGTATGTATGTAAATCTCCCTATATTATTTTGCTTTATTCCGGTATCCTAAGAAACCTATTTAATTATAT
>NW_021407485.1:0-651 GCF_001605985.2 Dendrobium catenatum | reverse complement strand
CATATAAGGTGTATATAATGCTTCACAAATTATCATATGCCAAGCCCCTCCATTTTCGTTGATGATATATTCTTAACAAGCTCAAACATTGAATACACCCGAGCTTTCATTGAGTCAAAGCAGCTAGCTTAGGATAGTAGCTGCTTGCGAAATTTCTTTTGAATTTTAGGATCTTTGTTTCAACTTCCAAATTCTTCTTTCTTTTTATTACTTCTTTTTCAATTTTATTTTGAGACCTTTGCTTTAGTTTTTAGTTTTTTTTTTTATTACCAATTTTTCAATTTGATTTCAAATTGTGATAATTAGATTTTTGTTTGAATTATTGTAAAAAAATTTTTGGTTTAAATAACATTTATCAGTTTTATTATTTGTCAGCTTATTAATTCATTAACTAGATGAAGCATCTTTTAAGAAGCCTCACCATCTTCGCTAATGCTATCATCTCAATGAGTTCAAATAACGATTACACCCCAGCTATTGTGGAGTGCAAATAGCTATCACAACCAAGGTTAGGATAATAGCTGCATGCGAGATTTCTTTCAACTTTGATGTTCTTTTTTTTAATTACTTTTTCAATTTGATTTTAAGATCTTTGTTTTAGTTTTCAATTTGTTTTTTTATTTTTATTATCAATTTTTTGATTTGGCTTCA
>NW_021407484.1:0-263 GCF_001605985.2 Dendrobium catenatum | reverse complement strand
GCATTTTCTTGGACAATTTTATGCGTAGTATTTATTTATTTATTTTTTTAGATATCGACCGTTGATCGACGATCATAGGTCTCTGACCCTCCAGGTCGAATAACTTATAAGCTCCTCCCTGAAATACCTCCTCGATAATAAAGGGGGCCCTCCCAATTGGATACGAATTTGTCACCATTTTTTTTTGTGAGATGATTGATCTTCTCAACACCAAGACCAATTCTCCTTCTTGAAATGTCGAAGGAAGCACCATCTGATCGAAT
>NW_021407483.1:0-216 GCF_001605985.2 Dendrobium catenatum | reverse complement strand
TTTAAGGTTTGATTAAGGTTTAAACTTAAGGGGTTTAATTAAGGGGTTCAAAGGGTTTGAATTTTAATGACAATTTTCCCTAGAGCAGGGAAGATTACTAAACTTAAGGGGTTTGAATTCGAAGTCACTTGGGTTTAAAATTTGATTTGCTTAATTAAGGATTTAATTATGATTAGATTAATTAATTGGTTTAATGATTAAAAGAAAAGATAATTT
>NW_021407482.1:0-525 GCF_001605985.2 Dendrobium catenatum | reverse complement strand
ATTTGATTTAGATTTAAATAAATTGAATTACATAAAAAATTAATAAAATATACCTGAATCGGGTCGGGTTCGGGTTGACCCGGACCCAAAGCGGGTCAGGTTCGGGTTCGGAAAACGGACCCGTTTGCAAAAAACGGGTCGGGTTGAACAGTGTCGGGTCAATTTCGGGTTGAACCCGAATCCGACCCGTGACCCGGTTTTGACAGCCCTAATTTTCATACACATGAATTCTCGGTCTACATTGCTCGATTGAATTAGTTTACTTACCCCATTAGGCTTAGCTGGATTAGTGGACAAGCATGGTTGGGAAACTCTGAACCCATGTTCGATTACCCTCTCATGGGATGCGATCTCTTAAGTGGAGAGAAAATAAGTGAAGATCCTACATCCGTGGGGCTGGTTGCTAGTAGGCTCGCTAAGAGACTAGTTATGTAGCCATATGCCTCTTATAAGGTGGCAGTGGGTAGATACCGCCGTTTTCAATTTTAAAAAAAAAAGTTTACTTAATTAGATGAATACTTTGTT
>NW_021407481.1:0-217 GCF_001605985.2 Dendrobium catenatum | reverse complement strand
AACCTTGCTTGGAGAGCTTGGAGGGAGGCCGACGGCTTGGTGTCGCGTGAGGGAGAGGGAGGCGTGAGATTGATCGTGAAAATGAGGGAGGGGGGTTCGGTTAGGGAGAATGTGAGGGAGTTATGAGGGTTTAAGTGGGTTATTTAGGGTATTTTTGGAATTTTTTATTTAGAAAAATTCATTTTCTTATTTAAAATCTCTCTTTCTCTCCCTCTTT
>NW_021407480.1:0-303 GCF_001605985.2 Dendrobium catenatum | reverse complement strand
GCCTTTGATTGCCACCCACTCGCCTCTTTTTGCCGGCCATCACCTACTATCATCATTGGATTTTACACTGCATTCATTTTATTTCAAGTTAAAAAAAAAATCACTTGCTTTTATTTTACACTCTTCCACTAAATATTTCAAATATATTCCTTTTACACTGCATTCTATTTTATTTTGCATTTCTTTTTTAGCCAACCAAACGACTGCTAAAAGAAACTAGAATGCTTGACATAAACCATGAACCAATTTTGGTATACAATGAATGCTATCTTTGTGCGCATACATACATGAAAGCACAAATAT
>NW_021407479.1:0-221 GCF_001605985.2 Dendrobium catenatum | reverse complement strand
TCATTTATATATTTTTTAGTCTTTATTACAAGAGTTTTTTAGGCAATTGCCCAAACATAATTAAAGATATTGTGTTGAGATGTTATTGTTAGGAATCGATAAATCAAATACAAAGAGAAATAGTAAAAATAATCCAAAAATATCCTTACAACCAAAATTTGCAAAAATATCCTACATGTCGAATCCCGTTTGGGGGCGCTGCCCCCTTGGACCCCCGACAT
>NW_021407478.1:0-4541 GCF_001605985.2 Dendrobium catenatum | reverse complement strand
AATAGAGAGAGAGAGATAAGGAGCAGGAGAGAGCAAGGGAGAGAGATAGACGAGCAGGAGCAAGCAACGATGAAGAAAATAAGCAAGAGAATCAGAGAAGAGAGAGAGAGAGAGAGTAGGGAAGAGAGAGAGAGCAGCAGTAAAGAGAGAGAGAGAGCAAGGGAGAGAAAAAGCAAGAGAGATGAAGGGAAAAACGCAGGAGAGAGAGGGGCAAGAGATAGAGATGGAGAGAAAGAGAGAGAGAGGAGAGAGAGAGAGAGAGTAGAGATAGAGGGAGAAGACGCAAAGGAGAGAGAGAACAAGAGAGAAAGAGAAAAGAGAGAGAAGGGAGGGAGGAGGAGGGAAGAGAGAGAAGAAGCGAGGAGCATAGGAGAGATATAAGAGAGGCAGAGAGAGAGAGGAAAGAGAAAGAGTAAGAGAGAGAGAAGTGAGAGAAGAGCAAGAGAGTGAGAGAGAGAGGGAGAGAGAGAGATAAGAAAAAGAGAGAGAGCAGAAGAGAGAGAGAAGGAGCAAGGAGAGAGCCCATGAGCTGAAGGAGAGTGAGATAGAGTGAAGAGCAAAGGACAGATGGGGCAAGAGAAAGAGAGCAAGAGAGAGAGAGAGATGAGAGAAAAGAACGAGAGGTAGAGAAGAGAGAGTACAGAGAGAGAGCAAGAGAGAGTGAGAATAGAGAAGCGAGAGATAAGAAGCATAGAAGGAGCGGCCGAAAGAGTAAGAGAAGAGAGAGAGGAAGAGAGAGAGAAGAAAGAGACAAAGAGAGTGAGATGGGAAGAGTAAGAAGAAGAGAGATGCCAGAGTTAAGAAATGAGCAATGGGAGAGAGCAGAGAGAGAGAGATCAAGAAGAGCAAAGGGAGAGAAGCAACAGATAGAGTGCAAAAAAAATGGAGAAGAGAGCAAAGAGAAGAGAGAAGACGGCGGCAGCAGCGAAAGACAGAAGAAGGCGAGAGAGAGCAAGAATAGCAAGAGAGTGCAAGGAAAGAGAATAAGATAAAAAGAAAAAAGAGGGGCAGAACCGAGAAGAGCAAGAAAAAGAGAGAGATTTTGAATAAGATAAAGTGAGGAGCAAGAGCCAAGAGAGAGCAGCAAAGCAGAGGCTGATAGAGAGAGAGAGCAGTAAGTAGAGAAAAGATGAAAAGATAAACTAGAGAAATGGAGAGCAAGAGGACAAACGAGAAGAGCGCGAAATCAGAGCATAAGAGTGAACAGAGATGCAGAGAAGAGCAGAGAGAGAGGGACGAGAGAGGAGTCGACAAGAGAAAAAAAAAGAGAGCAAGAGAGAGCAAGGGAACAAGAAAGAGGCCACAGACTGGAGAAGGCAAGAAGGGAGAGAAAAAAGGCAAGAGGAGAGGGGGGGGGGGAGAGAGAGCAAGAGAAGAGCAGCAAGAGTAGAAGAAAAAGGGAAGGGTTGGGACAGAGGAGAGCATGACAAGAGAGAGCGCGCAGGAGGGATCCAAGGGAGGCAGGCCATAAGAGAATGGCAGAGAGAGAGAGAGACGACGCGAGCGAGTGGCAGGAAGTAGAGGCAACAAGCGAGAGAGGAAATAGGAATGAGCAAGCGAGAGAGCAAGGAAAAGAGGCGTAGAGTAGACAGTGGAGTTGTGTGTGTTGGTCGGCAGAGATGGAGAGAGAAGCAAAAGAGGCAGATAGAGAGAAGCAAGAAGGAGAATATGAGAGAGGAGAATCAAGAAGAGAGAGAGGGAGGAAGAGGAGCAATGAGAGAGAGAATAGGAAAAGAGTAGAGCAACGGAGCAATGGAGAGAAGGCAAGACAGGTGCAGAGAGAGAGAAGGATAGAGAGAGAGGAGGAGCAGAGAGAGTAAGAGAGCAAGTGACAGAGCAATGGGACGAGTATAAAGCAACAGAGTGCAGAGAGTAAGGAGAGGAGAAAGGAAGAAGCCTAGAGAGAAGAAGGGGAGAGAGAGAAAGAGAAAGAGAGATAAGAAGAGAGAAAGAAGAGGGGAGGGTACATAGATGACGATAAGAGAAGAGAGAGAACAGGCGAGAGAGCGGAGAGAAAAAGAGGGACGAGAGATAGAGGAAAAGAGAGCAAGACTAAGAAAGAGAGCGAGTGAAATAGAGGACAATGAGAAGCAGGAGCAAGGGAGAGAATAAAGGAAGGCGAGCCAAGAAACTGACGAAATACAGAGAGAAACTACTAAAGCCCGAGAGAGAGAAGAAAGAAGCAGAGAGAGAGTACAGGCAGAGAGAGAGAGGCAGCCAGTAGAAGAGAGAGGGCAGAGAGAGAGCCAACGGTGAGAAGGAGAGAAAAAGCAAGAGAGAGAAAGGGGAACAAAGCAGGAGGGAGAGGAGGAAAGAGATAGCAGATGGGCAGAAAGAGAAGGAAAGAGACGAGGAGAGAAGAGATAGAAGAGAGAAGAGAGCAAGAGTAAGAAACACAAGAGGAGAAAGCAAGAGAAGCGGGAGGGAGGGAGCTGGAGGGAAAGAGTATGAGACAGGATGAGACAACGAAGGAGCAAACGGAGAGGATAAGAAGAGCAGCAGTGCAAGAGAGAGAGGAAGAAAGAGAAAGGAGGGTAACGAGAGGAGAGACGGACGAGTAGAGAGAAGGGAGAGATAGGAAGAGAAGAGAGAAGGAGCAACGGCAAGGAGAGCACAGAGACTGCTAAGAGGAGTGAATAGAGTGAGAGCAAGAGCACGAGTGAGAGCAGGAGAAAAGAGAGCAAACGAGGACGAAGATCGAGAGAGTAAGAGTAGAAGAGAGAGAGAGAGATGTCGAGATAGAGTGAAGAGCGACGAGACAAGAGAGAAGTCAAGAAGAGAAGGGACAAGAGTAAGAAGAACATCATGAGCAGACCGAGGGAATGAGAGAGGAAGAGCGCGAAGGCGAGGATGAGGCAGAGAAAAGTTGAGAGCATAGGCCGGCGAGAGGATGTTGTGAGAAAGAAGACGAGAGAGAAGATGCAGGTAAGGAATGACGCACAATGGGAGAGAGAAAAGAGGATGACGGGAAGCAACACGACAAACTCGGAGAGAGCAGAAGAGTGCCAGAGAAGAACAAAAACACATGGATGAGAAGGAGAGGTAGAGAGAGAAGCAGAAGGCCGCCAAGGGAGAAGACGAGAGAGGAGGGCAAGGAGCAAGAGTGCAAGAAGGAGACGAGCAAGAAGAAGAGAGAGAAACAAAAGGAGAGAGAGAGACGAGAGCGTGAGTTTGAATAAGAAAAAATAGCAAGTAGGCAGGCACCAGAAGAAGGCGCAAAGAGGCAGTGCAAGAGAGAAGAGGAGAGAGATAGTTAGGAAATGGAGGAGAAAAGTCAAAAGGAGGCAGGGAAGGAGGAGCACACCCCAGGCAAGAGAATGCCCAGACAACGGAGGAGCAAGCAGGATGGCAGAGTAGAGAGATGAACGAGAGAGAGGGAGAGAGGGAGGCCCAGAGAAGAAGCAAGACCGAGAAACAGGACAGAGAGGAGCCGCACCAGGGGCAAAGAGGCAAGAGGTGGAGAAAAGAAGGGAGAAAGAAGCAAGAGGACGAGGTGGGGAAGAGAGGAAGAGAAAAATCAGGCAAGAGGAGAAGGGAGGCGAACGGGGACACAATAGATGCAAGAGAGAGAACGCATAGCAAGAGACTTGCTCTCTTTCTCTATCTCTCTCCCTCTCTCTCTCTCCTCCTCTTGCTCTTTCTCTCCCTTGCTCTCTCTTTTCTCTTTTAATTTCTCTTGCTCTCTCTCTCTCCCTCTCTCTCTCTCCCTCTCCCTCTCTTGTGCTGTCTTGCTCTCTCCCTCGCTACTTCTTGCTCTCTCTCTCTCTCGCTCTCTCTTACTCTCTCTCACTCTCTCTTGCTCTCTCTCTCTCTCCATTACACTCTCTTGATCTCTCCCTTGCTCCTTCTTACTCTCTCTCTCTCTCTCTCCCTCTCTCTCCCTCTCTCTCTCTCTTATACTCTTTTGCCCTCTCTTACTTTCTCTCATTCTCTTATTTTCTCTCTCCCTTGCTCTCTCTCTTGCTCCATCTATCTCTCTCTCTCTGTCTTGCTCTCTTTCTCTATCTCTCTCCCTCTCTCACTCTCTCTTGCTCTCTATCTCTCTCTCTCTCTTGCACTCTATTGCTCTCTCCCTTTTTCCTTCATTCTCTCTCTCTCTCTCTCTATCTCTCTCTCTTGCTCTCTATCTCTATCTCTCTTGCTCTTTCTCTCTCTGTCTCTCTTGCTCCCTCTCTCTCTCTATCTCCCTCTCTCTCTCTTGCTCTCTCTCTCCCTTGCTCCTTCTTGCTCTCTCTCTCTCTCTCCCTTGCTCCTTCTTGCCCTCTCTTTATCTCCTGCTCTCTCTCTTGCTCTCTCTCTCTCTCTTACTCACTCTCTTGCTCTCTCTCTCTCTCTCTCTCTTTCTCACACACTCTCTCTCTTTCTTACACACACTCTCTGTCTTGCTCTCTTTCTCTCTCTCTTGCACTTCCTTGCTCTCTCTCTTGCACTTCCTTACTCTATCTCTCTCTTGCTCTCTCCCTCTCTTGCTCTTTCTCTCCCTTTCTCTCTCTTGCTCTCTTTTACTTTCTCTCTCTCTATCTCTATCTCTCTCTCCTTAG
>NW_021407477.1:0-313 GCF_001605985.2 Dendrobium catenatum | reverse complement strand
TTGGGCTGTCTAAGAGGGGAAATTGTGGAGGGTTAGGGCTTATGTTGAGTTTTGTTTTTTGTAGCAATTTTTGTTGGCCGTTTTGGTTCCTAGTGGCTGCTAGGAATTGTGAGAGAGATGATTCACCTCTCGAATAGTGAATCAACTTGTATCTTGCCTTTTTTTGCTTGGAGATTAGTAAATACAACCCCCTTGGTATTATTTCTGGATCTATTTGGGAGTAAATTTGTTGTTTATATATTGTTGTGTGTTGTTTTGATCATCAAGTTCTATCAGCTTATTGATTCATGCAAATGTTGATTTTTCATACTAT
>NW_021407476.1:0-274 GCF_001605985.2 Dendrobium catenatum | reverse complement strand
GCGGGATCCGTCCCCGTCGGGTCGGGTCGTGACAATCTTATCGATGATGTTGTGAAAATTTTGTGAAAATTCATACTACCCAGACAAGACATGAAGTGCACTGACGATTCTTGGTTAGATGGAGTGTACATCATCTGACTTATTGTACTTGGATTGAAGCTGAGGAGTTGCAACTTCATTGTCCTGATATCTACCAGCGTATTACAAAGACATTCTCATTAAGAGATGAGATTTTTGCTCCAGGGGAGAATTGAAGTAGTCTTGAATTTATATT
>NW_021407475.1:0-719 GCF_001605985.2 Dendrobium catenatum | reverse complement strand
GAACATTTTCGGATGCATTATCAGTGACCACTTGGATATGGTCCAATAGCCTCGATGTACTTGCAAAAAAGTTCAAACATTTTCACAGCATTTTTGGAGAAAGAACTAGGATCAATTGATTCTATGAATGCACCACCTCTTGGACAATTAACAAGAAAATTGATTAAGCTTTTCCCATTCCTCGACGTCCATCCATCTGACATTAGAGAACAACCATATCGTACACAATCTTCTTGATGGCGTCGCAATAGCTCATGTGTATGTCCAGCCTCTTTCTTCAAACAAGTAACTCGTACCTCATGATAACTAGGAGGTTTCATAGCAGGTCCAAACTGCCCAAGTGCCTCCACCATAGCAGGGAAACTATCATAGTTCTCAGCATTAAATGGAATCACAGCATCGTACATCCATCTACTGAACACTTGAACAATCCTTCCCCTCATTTCTTTTTTAGCTGCATCTATTTCTTTGTTAAACTGACCTTTTCTATGCTTTATTACATCTTCAGTATTTGGTGTAAGGAAAGTATGTAATGGACCTTTAGGTCGTGATGTTTTGAAGATAGATGTAGATGTCGATCCTTGACTAGACGTGTTAGATTTATTTGTCCGCAACATTTTGGATGGTTTAGCAACTAAAATATCATCTGTCATCACATCAAAGTCTTCTCTTTCTTCTTCAACAAGGTTGACATTTGATATGTCATTAAACTGTTCCTT
>NW_021407474.1:0-325 GCF_001605985.2 Dendrobium catenatum | reverse complement strand
TGATGGAACCTTCCCACTGCATTAACATGACAAGCACAGGTTTTAACACAAAATACTTAAATAAATAAAAATACAATTATTGAAGGATTCTTCTTATCTGCTGAAAAATTATTATCTTTTGCTGTTTAGATTTTTAAATAAATATTATAGTGTTGACCTCTGTGTTATGCACAAAAGAAACAAAAAAAAAAAAAAATCAAATCAGACCAAACCTCGTACGTCGTCGAAGTCCTGCTCGGATCCCGGATATCCTGCTGAGCACCTCGGACTGTCGAACGCACAAAACCTGCAAGAAATCCCGCATACCTGACATGGTTCGGCGCTG
>NW_021407473.1:0-364 GCF_001605985.2 Dendrobium catenatum | reverse complement strand
TATAATTTATATTGATAGGGTCTTGCCACCTGGACTTACTATTTTGAAGAAAATCACATTATTTCTCAAGTGTACTAGATCATAATTTTCAAGATAGTTGATCCATCTTTATAATGAAAATTGACCTCTACTTTAAATCAAAAATAGGAGAGAGTCGTGATTGACCCCACTGAATCTTCAAAGGACCCTCCCTCCCACCGCTTCTGCGGGTTGATTTGATTTTTGAATTAAAATTTGTATCAAACTTAAGTTGGTTTTTGAAATGAAAATCTTCTTAATCTTCTCGCAGTTTTGTATCTTATAGGCTTCTCTTGCATGTTCTAAATCTATTCAATGATTTTTTAAGTCAAGTTAATATTTTCTT
>NW_021407472.1:0-1400 GCF_001605985.2 Dendrobium catenatum | reverse complement strand
TAACCTCTTTTTTAAGAGTGGGATAAAGAAAGAAACATTCAGCAATGGATTGACCATAAATTTTATAGTGATTATATAAAATTGGAAAATTCTCAATTTCAACCTTTTGAAGATAACTAGAATTTTTTTATTCCAAGCCATATTTCCTACTAAAATTTTTTTGTGATATATATCTCCACTAACCCTTACAACAAAAGTTTAGAACGGGAAGCACTAGCATGATCAATTTATAATGGACGACCAAAAATGGATCCTAAGGATCATAGAACTTGAGAGTTAAACAAATGAAGTCTTAAATAGAGAAAGGAGATCCATACTAGAATAATATTGTATTCTTCCTCTATGTTAAAGAAAAGGGTTCACTTAAGAAGCCTCATTTGATAATTACTAATAAAATAAGATCTCCTATAAAATACTCTAATATTATCCAAATCATTGGACCTTTAAATTTTAACATGTCTTGTGTTAAACAAGTCAATTGAGTATAAATCCAAGAATTTGAGATTAACAAAAAAGGATCTAATAGCATCCAAATTTAGCCTCTTAATAACAAACTTTGTCGCGGGTGTGTATTCAAAGGGAGCCACATGTTTCATCTCATCCTCATTGGAGAACAAAACTATGGACATGCCTTTAATAAACGAGTGCTTGGAGTAATTAGAAGAGTAAACATTACCAGCCAAAATGTCCTTGAAAGATATATAGAATAGAGGTTTACCATCACCTATCATGCCAAAAAAATCATTTTTCAAAGTTGAAGCAATAGGCTTACTAAATTCCCAAGTGTTTGTGATAGAAGTCGCTGACAACCAGAGAGTAACAGCCCCCAAAAAGGGCCAAGAACACCTACCAAGCCAAAAAATATTTATAGGATCACTCAACACTTTGAAAGTTCATTAGGGATGATAGGCCCCTTATGAATTATCCCAAGGCTAATTAAGAGAGAGGTGAATTGGTATTTTAATTATCTTTAAAACAAAACTCAAACCAAACCAAAATTCACTATAAAAAAAAAACACAATGCAGAAATTAAATGCGAAAATAACACACCTGATTTATAGTGGTTCAGAAAAACCTTGACCTACGTCCACTCCTCAGAGGCACCCTCCAAGTATTGCACTAAACAAAGTATATCTCCTTTAGCCCCCACAGCTAGGCGGAGAAGCCCTTACAAAATCACTTCCACCTTCCCCAGTTTGTAGAAGTAGCTGGGTCCTTTGACACCAAAGAGATCTTCTTCTTTTATGAACTTCCCTCAAGATAAGATTTGAATCTAACGGTACTAAGGTGCAAGCTCGCCGGAGCAATCGTGTGGAATCTGTTAAGAGAGTTGTTATTTTGCATGTTTACATTCTTGCAACTTTTATTATTTTGATGATTTCAATTATTATTGTTTTACA
>NW_021407471.1:0-207 GCF_001605985.2 Dendrobium catenatum | reverse complement strand
AATTTTTTCCCATTTTCAAGGGTTTTTCATATAAAAAACTCGGGTGTCTCATATAAACACTACACCTTCTCTTTTATTTGATTGTGTGTTAGATTTTCAAACAAAGCTAAGACGTTAAACTTTATATTTCTCTACCTCTGCGAATATTCCAGAACGCAGCAATCCTAATATATACTTCACAAACATTTATATTCATTCATTTTATAA
>NW_021407470.1:0-244 GCF_001605985.2 Dendrobium catenatum | reverse complement strand
CTCAGCTTCCAAGCTACTTGCATTCTCAAATAATTTAGAAAGAGTACTAATTAAAACTGCGTACCTTGAGAGAGCCAGCTCCAGCAGGAAGAATCGACGGCTATGTTCGATATGAGACGGGCGGAGGCCACGGCCGTATGCAGAGGCCTCAGCGACTCAAGGCATCCAATCGCGGAAGAAAGCGGCCTTAACGAAAGAAAACACAGGAAGTCAAACTCCTAAAAATTCATTGGAGGATGAAGAA
>NW_021407469.1:0-226 GCF_001605985.2 Dendrobium catenatum | reverse complement strand
CAATTAACTTTAAATTGTCAGGAGCATTCTTTAAAACTACATCGTCTATGTCTTTGTTATGTTTAGCCAAAAATTGAACTAGTTCAAGAAAATTACCCTGATTTTTTGATGTAGAAGACTCATCATGGCCACGAAAAGCTAGCCCTTGCTTCAATAGAAATCTTATGCAATCAACAGAAGTAGTGAGGCGGATACGGTATTCAGATGTAGCTTGATCTGTTTGCTT
>NW_021407468.1:0-283 GCF_001605985.2 Dendrobium catenatum | reverse complement strand
AAGGCCTGTGTCTTTTCTTGGGTGTTGGGGGTAACCATGCTTTTCAGGATGATATTTTTTATTCTGTTTGAGGTTGGCTTTCTGCTTTTAGCTGGATGTGGGGGTTTGCTGTGGTTATTTCCTTTGGGTATTTGGATCTTCCGTACTATGCTATTGGGCTGTGCTGGTGGAGTTTTTCTGTGGTGGTTTTGGACTGGTAGGATTGAGTGGCTTGTGAATTTTCCTAATGAGGCTCGCTATATTAAATGTATTATGAGCTCTTTAAATCTTAATGCTAAGACTA
>NW_021407467.1:0-413 GCF_001605985.2 Dendrobium catenatum | reverse complement strand
CGCTTTTACGGCATCCTATTGATTTTCTGGCTTAAGTCCGCTCTTACGGCAGCCAAACCTGATTAAATCCGTCTCTAGGTATAAGTCCTCTTACGGCATCCTATTGACATCTTTGAAGTTAGGAGTAAGCATCCCTAGTGGCATCCTAATCTTCATCCCGAGGAGAAGTATAAGCATCCCTAGCGGCATCTTTTCTTCATTAAATTATAAATCTTAAATCAATCATCTATGGTTAGGTATGAGTCCCCACACTTAGGCTTCCTTTCCATATGATCTTCTGATCCTCTAAGGTTAGGTGTGAGTACCCACACTTAGGCATCCTTTCCTTACGATCATCCGCTAAAGTTGGAGAACGCCCTTCGTGGCACCATCCTAGTGTAAATCTTAAATCTTAAATCGATCCTCTGAGGTTA
>NW_021407466.1:0-205 GCF_001605985.2 Dendrobium catenatum | reverse complement strand
AAATTATTAATTATTAAAATTAATTTATTTAATTAAATAAAATTATTAAATTGATAATAACTTTTTATATTTAATAAGTTATAATTTAAATAAAAAAAGAGAGATGAATTAGATTTACCTTTGTGGTGAGATGGCTGGGAATTATAAGGCTAGATGGCCGTAGTTCGATTCCGGCCATTGGAGTGCTATTGCATGGGTCAGCAAG
>NW_021407465.1:0-762 GCF_001605985.2 Dendrobium catenatum | reverse complement strand
TGCAAATCCTTCAACAAATCCGTAAAACACAAAGCGATGATTGAAGGAACTTTTCTTCAACAAGTCCGCCAAAACATAAAGCAAAGAACCGAAGAAAATTATCCCATAGTTCACACAAAGCCCAAGGCTGAACTAAGAGGATTCTGTCATCAACAAGTCTGTTACGCACAAAGCTCTAGATCGATGACTTTTCGCCATCGACCTAGTATAAACCTAAGCGTCTAGATCACCGGCATCTACTCCTTCATCAAGCCAGCCAAAGAAAGAAGCATAGGGCAGAAGGTACAAAAAACTATATGATAAGTCAGTAAAGACAAATCAGGTAATTCTCCATCAATGTCCACAGCACAAAGCACAGGGCAAAAGAAATCAGTATCTCAACCATCTATTGATACATCTAAGAGATCTATGGAGGAAGAAAATCTTAGTGTGACATTTAAGCGAAATTTTGGAGATCCACTAAATGAGAGCTTATGTGTGATATCTAGATCAAATATCTAGAGATCCACAAGGCCAAATAGCATACAACAAACGTGATGCGCTCTAGACGCGTACCACATTTATTGGGGGGCATTTGTTAACCCCTGTATAAAGAGTAAGGGAAGAAAGTAGAAATCCAGCGTACATACCTTATGTTCGGCGGATCCACAAATTCCGCTGTGAATTCGACGCCAAATAGGTCATCTCCCACGATTCCTGCATGAATCCCGCCTCGGTTCTTCTCCACTCGCGTCGTTAAATACCCGCTGCTCACAAGAGCTT
>NW_021407464.1:0-303 GCF_001605985.2 Dendrobium catenatum | reverse complement strand
CGTCTTCGGCCGCGGCGGCCTTATACCACCCCACTCTCACCCCCTCGCCACTGAGATTGTTTTCGTCACCGGGGGTCAAGTTCTCATCGGCTTCGTGGCAACCGACGGCAAGTATTTCTCCAAGGTCGTGGGGGCGGGGGGGTTGTTCGTGATACCGATGGGTTTGGTTCATTTCGAGTATAATGTGGGACAGGGGATAGCGACGGCCACCGTGGCGTTTAATAGTCAGCTCCCGGGAATAGTGATTCCGGCGGCGGAGCTTTTTGGGTCGAAGCCGGCGGTGCCGGATGCGGTGTTGCGTGA
>NW_021407463.1:0-239 GCF_001605985.2 Dendrobium catenatum | reverse complement strand
GGGATCTAATTCAACTTCTGTCCGAGTTTAAGGACTATTTCGCTTGGACATACGACGAGATGCCGAGCTTGTCCGCCGATGTAGCAGTTCATAAACTTGGAATCCAACATGATGCCATTCCTGTTAAACAAGCTCCACGACGTATGCATTTGGAGATCGAACAACAAGTCATTTCTGAAGTTAAGAAATTGGCCGAGGCCGGATTTATCTGGGAGGAGCAATATCCTTCTTGGGTAGCC
>NW_021407462.1:0-482 GCF_001605985.2 Dendrobium catenatum | reverse complement strand
TACATCTATTATTCATTTATTGCTGATATATTTCATAGGAGAAAAAATTAGAAATTATTTTTGGATATTGCATTGAAGACATTTTCAAATTTTATTATTAAGGTTTCATTTAGGATGATTTTCTTACCATTTTTTAAAATAATTTTTTAGTACAAAATTTTTAGTTTAAAAAATTTTTATACTAAAAAGTTTCTTTAAAAAACATTAAAAAAAGATCTTAAATGAAGCCTAAGTTGTTAATTCTTTTTTAAATTATATTGTGTGCTTGGACATGAAAATTATTATAATTATTTTTGTTGCGTCCAGGAGTATTCGCAGCGGTAGAGAAATATAAAGTTTATCGTCTTAGCATTGTACGAAAATCTGGCACGCAATCAGATAAGGAGAGAGGGTCTAGCATAGCATTTATGAGACACCAAGATTTTTATGTGAAAAACCCCTGTGAAAGGGGGAAAAACCACGGGGCCTAGCCCAGTTTGAAC
>NW_021407461.1:0-349 GCF_001605985.2 Dendrobium catenatum | reverse complement strand
AATATTTAAGGATTTGTTTTGTTTATTTATTTATTACAATTTATAGTATGTGTAACTTATGCTTACCCTTCTTAATGATTACGGTGTTTAGATTTCATTATATTAACGTTAAACACTGTCGTTGTCAGGTCCCAAGTCCTGGATGAGAAAAGTTGAGGATTGCGTTAGGTAGTCGACAACTAGCGTAAAACTTATCAAACAATAAATGACATGAATCCTTTAAAAAATTGTGTTAATGCTAGGGCGTCCCCTGGAAGCGACGCGCTGTATTTCTAAATACAGTGACAAGTGTGCAAGGGCCACTGCACCGGTGCCCGGGTGCAGTGTTAAATAGGCAAGGGTTCCCACA
>NW_021407460.1:0-319 GCF_001605985.2 Dendrobium catenatum | reverse complement strand
AAGTCTATCCCATATGTCTTTCCCACTTTTGCAAGTGGAAACCCGCATATAGTCTTCTGATTTTAATGCACAAAAGAAATTATTCAAGCATTTGGCATTTAGTTGTGCTAAATCACATTCTTCTACTGTCCAGTCCGCAAAAGGTGTTTCAACTCTAACTCTGTCAACTAATTTAGTTGGTTTTGTATACCCTTTCTGAAGTAAGATCCACATACGATAATCAAGTGACTGTAAAAATGTAGACATGCGTGTTTTCCAAAAATTAAAAGGTATATTGTCGAGCATTTGAGGTTTAGTTATAGAGTAACCTTCGGGTGTA
>NW_021407459.1:0-208 GCF_001605985.2 Dendrobium catenatum | reverse complement strand
GGGGGGGGTTGTCGGTTGTAGTGTTATGTGAGGGAATGAATGGGATGAAGGTTTAAGTGAGGGTATTTAGGAATTTTTTAATTATTATTTGTGAATAATTTCAAATATAAAATTGATAATTTTTTTTAAAATCGTCATGTCGTCATTGTTTGTGCACGCCAACATCGCCTTGATTCACGTGCGCATGAAATTTAAATTTTCGTTATGG
>NW_021407458.1:0-312 GCF_001605985.2 Dendrobium catenatum | reverse complement strand
AAGAGTCGTTTTTGATGGATGGGTCATATAAAACACCGGTCTTTTGATGATTTGATGAGAGTAGATATAGAGATAGATTTAAAAAGATTTAGATTTTGTTTGGGATGACTTTCTTACTGTTTTTTAAAACAGTTTTTTAGTATGAAAATTTTAAATTTGTATTAAAAAGCTGCTTTAATAAGCAGTAAGAAAGTTGTCACAACGAAGCTTTAATTAGTATTAGAAATTATATATTTTTTATAGATTTAAATGGAGAAAAAAGTTTGATATAGTTGGTCTCATATATGTTTTCTAAAATTCTTTAAAATTAAG
>NW_021407457.1:0-234 GCF_001605985.2 Dendrobium catenatum | reverse complement strand
TTCAATATGAAAGTCACGCTTTACAGTTTAATGGAAAAGGAGGTTCATGCTTACCCATGTGCTTAACCAAAATTCTTAATGAAGCAAACTCCATTCATTCACTAGGATGTTAATAAAATAAGAAAAATACCATTGAACTATAGCTTTTCTCAAGATTTCAACATGGCGTGAATCATCGTCTAATAACTACAAACCACAATATCCTTTTAAAGATAGTGACAATGCAAAATTTTC
>NW_021407456.1:0-222 GCF_001605985.2 Dendrobium catenatum | reverse complement strand
AGAAGAATGATACAGGTGGGGTGGTCACTTGCGGAGAAACGAAAGAGGTTAGAAGCCCGAGAAGAAAGAGGAGAAGCTCGCAAGCTTTTCTAGAAGAGGATAGGAAGAAGTGGCATAGCTCGCAAGCTATCCAAGAAAACCCTCAGTTTTCTTTCCAAAAATCATTCACATAACTCTCTTAAAATAGCCACAAACATTTACTATATATAGGCATAAGAAAAG
>NW_021407455.1:0-312 GCF_001605985.2 Dendrobium catenatum | reverse complement strand
GGCACATACAAGTAAATGAGTTTGATATTGAAAAAATGACAAAGATGTTAGTATTATAAATATAAATGTTTGAGATGTTATGTGTGTATAACTCCTTTAAAAGGTAATATAAAAAAATATGAGATAACATTGATTTTTTAATATGGTGTTAGTGTTATATATATATGTTAAGTTATATATGTCTAACATTGAAACATCTCTCAAATTTTACCTAGTTTGTTTATAAGTCAACTCCTAATTAACAAACTATTTTTTTAGTTGCACTAACTAAAATATAATTATTATCTTATAGCAATAGAAAATGAAAATCTT
>NW_021407454.1:0-313 GCF_001605985.2 Dendrobium catenatum | reverse complement strand
ATGTTTTCAAATTAAAAAAGGCCTTATATGGATTAAATCAGGCACCTAGAGCTTGGTATGAGAGGCTTAACACATTTTACTAGCGAGGGAGTTTATTAAGGGGAGTGTAGATACCACACTTTTTTTAGGAAAGTAGGCGATGATTTACTCATTATTCAGATTTATGTTTATGATATACTTTTTGGATCTTTTAATAAGAGGCTATGTGATAATTTTTCTAAAATAATGAGTAAGGAGTTTGAGATGAGTATGATGGGAGAGTTGTCCTACTTTTTTAGGTTTAGCATAAGACAATTAGATGATGGAACCTTTC
>NW_021407453.1:0-245 GCF_001605985.2 Dendrobium catenatum | reverse complement strand
TCCAATGATTCCCCTAAATTTCTTTTGATCAACATATTTTCCCTTAGGATCCATATCTAACTGTATGAGAAACTCATAGGTGTACTAACAGGTTTAGCATTGTCTATTTCATACTTTTTGAGAATGTCCTTAACATACTTTGACTAACTAAGAAATGTACCATCCTCAATTTGCTTAATGCTAAAGCCTAGAATGTAACTCAAATCTCCCATTAGACTCATCTCAAATTCACTACTCATTATTTT
>NW_021407452.1:0-349 GCF_001605985.2 Dendrobium catenatum | reverse complement strand
AAACAGCAGAAAAAACTGTCCTAAGTCGGTTGTATCGTCTGGACAAAATTTTGTTCGTCCGGATGAAAATCTTACAGAGACCAAATCGTCATGGACGATATTTAATTTCGTCTGGACAAAAATCTTACAGAGATCAAATCGTCCTGTACGATAATTTATTTTTGTTTGGTCGAAAATCTTACAGAGAAAAAATCCTCCTGTACGATAATTTATTTTCTTCTGGACGAAAATATTACAAAGAGCAAATCGTCCTATAAGATAATTTATTTTCGTCTGGACGAAAATCTTACAGAGAGCAAATTGTCCTGGACTATTTTTAATTTCGTCCCGGACGAATAGGACTTAGAAA
>NW_021407451.1:0-573 GCF_001605985.2 Dendrobium catenatum | reverse complement strand
TTTACATTTCTTTAAATCTTTTTATGAAGTCTTGTTATTTGTTTATAATTATTTAGCTTATATTTAATTACATTGAAAAATGTTAACTTTGGCTATAAAATATAGAACAAAAATCATTGCAGCCCAAAGATTGGAGAAGATTATTTCTCAAGATTATGGGTAAAGCCATGCACTTGTGATTTATGGCTTATCATATCCAAAGAAAGGATCATAGTTTTGCCAATTCTTCCAATTTATTTTGATACACTTCTAACAAAGACTAATATATTAAGGTATATGGAAATTATAATAAATGTCATTTTTTATGCAAAAAATGGGAGTTGTAGCACAAATTGTATCAAAATTAAAGTTCAATTACAAAATGACCGTGGACTCAAGCCAACTAATAAGTGTAATTGAGAACATTGCTGAAAAATTAAATACAAAAAAAAGCAATTATAAGGGTTTACAGAAATCTCAAGATGCAAAAAGGTCATAATAAATGTCTTAAAATGAAATTAACAAAAAGAGAGTGTGTTCACGCCACAAAAAAGTGGGAAATCATCGCACTCTGAGCTCTCGCCCTAGTCGCCT
>NW_021407450.1:0-982 GCF_001605985.2 Dendrobium catenatum | reverse complement strand
TGCTATAAGATATCTCCCTGCCTGCGGGTAGAGTCCGAATAATATGGCATATGAGGATGAAGTGGCGGACCTAGGGAGACTCAGTCTTTTCTAAAAATTTATTTTCTATAAGCCTGTTTTTAAAACTCTATAGCATTCATGAGCTGACATTTCAACTAGTATGCATTGTATTAGTAACCAACTAAATAAAATTTAATTGCATTAGCTATGAGCATCTGACCCACATAAGTCTAGGACTAATTAGGAAACTCTCTAGATGTCGGTCATATTTCCAAATAACTGTACCACCCACCCATCTTTCATAATTGACTTGATAATATGATTTTAAAGCGAATAGGTGGTTAGCTGGCTCCTCAATCCAGGCCGTGATAAGTCCATATCTTTGCATTGCATTAGCTAGGACACAGGTCTTAGTGTTGTGTAGAACACTAAGCCCAATTTAGATTTAGGGTTCAAGGCTATTACACTCGGTCTCGTAGTATGCCTAAAATAGTCGGTAAGTCCCTTCTTTTTAGGGACCCTAAATCCTACTTATTTGCATCACAGGATGACGACACCTCCATCCTTCTCTCATGCATGTGATTGAATACCTGATCTTTTATTTTCTCCAGTTTCTCTTTAGTATCCTAGAGCTTCCGAATGCTGGTATGAGCCACGCATGTTGATTTAGCTCTTTGAGACCCTTCTTCCCTTTTGAGTAGGACTTCTTAGTCTACACCATCGTGCCGATCTCATTTTAGGAAGGGATAATGTATGATTCTTAATCGAGAGTTTTCTCGGGCTCCGGCCTGGTATGTAATTAACCACGGGAGCTTGTGCCCGTGGGAAACTAGGTCCCACATATACTAAACTCCATCTGAACTGTTGTATCGGGTGAGGGAAACCCGTGATTAGGTCGTGTATATTACTACCCATTGGGGTGTGTTGACGACAACCTCTATCCTTAATGATTAGTCGTATGCACGATCCAATCTGTCCCTTC
>NW_021407449.1:0-1438 GCF_001605985.2 Dendrobium catenatum | reverse complement strand
TAATTCCACTAGTATTTGTTTGAAGTACAAAGGATGATTCATCCCACAAGTTAGGACGATCAGATTATAATCAATTTCTTCTAAATTAAAAAAAAAAGTTACAAAGTTCTGCAGAATTCCGATGTCTCCCGAATATCCGGCAGAATTCCGGCGTATTCAGGCTGTGGAAAGAATTCCGACGGTGGTTGAGGAGGAGTTGATTCTCCTTCTCTTCTTATCTTCTTCTTCCCTCCCTCTTGCTTGAGTTCCCTCTTGTGAAAAATGAGGGATCTATTTATAGTTTTTTGGAGTGGCATAGCTCGTAAATAGGCGCGAGATCAGGGTCAAATAAGGAGTGGTCGAATGGACGGCTGATATTGAATCCCTTGATCGTGCACCGTTCTTCAGACATTTGAAGGCTTTAGTGATGTAGGAATTCAATGATCTTGGGCTCGTTGGATTCGTCTTGTCTAGCTGTTCGATTCGACTATAAGCTTGTTAAAATCGGAGACCGTAGACGCTCAGTTTGACTATAAGCTCATTAAAATGGGCTGGTGTTTCCCCTAGACGCTCAGTTTGACTATAAGTTCACTGAAATCGGAGTTCAGATGCTCTCGAATTTAATTTATGAAGTTTCCAACTTGATTTTTTTGCCGAGATTCGTGCCCGATCAAATAATTTCATGATGACGTATCCGTTATATAACATTACGAGCATTTTGATAGTAAGACATTAAAATTTTATTAGTTGGGTTTCTCTGTACAAATTTTTGTGAATATTAGCTTAATGTGGCATTTCTGAAATTAGTAGTAATTTGGTAAAAGCCTTAAGATGATGTTATAAACATTCTTGAAATGATATTTGTAAAAGAAAATATTAAATGGGTAAGCATTTAATATTGATAACTCCAAAACTAAGTACATTTTGTTATTTTTATGAAAGTATTTATATGACACATACAAAAAGTAAATTTTGTGTAAAATTTGTAATTTTTTAATTGATATTCTGAACCAAATGTGCTAAAATTTTATATAAATTACTTTATGCTGGCACATGTTTTATAATCTAATGATTAACCTAATATTTGAATTGTAATAGCCTATATTTTGACCCGATCATATAATTTTTTTATGAATCATTATAAGTCAAATTTATAAAATGTCTTTACCATAATATAGATATTAATTTGATTTAATTAAAATAATTTCTCCTTATGTTAGGGGTAATGTAGAAAATTAAAATCTGTTGATATAAGTTGGGATTTTAGGATCGTTAATATCTATTTTACAAACTAATTTCACCAGTGTCTTCTAGACATTTGCTAATTTATGAATATTTTCTATAATTTTTAAAGCTCTAAATTTCATGATATAAAAATTTAATAAAGTTTTATGCAAAAAATAAATAAATTATATAATTACCAAAATACCCTTAATATATTTTAATATAAAAATTCTAT
>NW_021407448.1:0-234 GCF_001605985.2 Dendrobium catenatum | reverse complement strand
ATATAATTAATTAAGAATATTTATAATGACTTATAATTAATTAATGTTAAGTAAAAAAGGGAACCTCTCTTGTGCCTCGATGTGTTTGCCATCCCTGCTGATCTCCCCTCGCCAAGGTATAACATACTAAACTCTGAGATCCCTCTCTCGACACTCGCAACGGGGCGAATAACCACCCATGCGCGCTTTTCTTAGCACGGTGGGAGGAAGTTCGCTCTAGTGCTTGTGGCGGGG
>NW_021407447.1:0-370 GCF_001605985.2 Dendrobium catenatum | reverse complement strand
TATGTCATCTTGAATAATATAATTATACATTAAATTTTGATTTGGTCCATTAATGATCAAACTAACTATCATCTTAAAATTTTAAATTTGTAATTGAAAGTCAACTAGCAATATTTTTATGCTAACAAGGTGAGAGAAGAAATTTAATATTTTCATGTATATCCATAAGTGCTAAGTCAAAAAGAAAAGTATTGAAGAAGCCTCATTGTGACCCCTTTGCTTAGCTAGCCCATTTTTAGTGTAGTAAGAACCTCTACTTCAAGCTATTCTTCACTCATAGAAGGCCAATAACTCCAACAAAAATTCAAATTCATAAAGGAAAACTCAATTGTATCCACCACGGAAGACTTGCTCTGCGACAACCGCAATT
>NW_021407446.1:0-309 GCF_001605985.2 Dendrobium catenatum | reverse complement strand
TTTCATCTTCTTTTGGGTGTTATACGAAGGTTAACACCCATACAAATAAAGAATCCATGAGAATTATGGGAAACCCTAATAATTGATAATGGAGCTTCATATGTAGCGTATAAATGTTAAAAAAAAAAAGGTGTATAAATATGAGAATTTCTATCAAAAAGTCACATAATCAATATCCTCATTGCTTGTGTGAATGTGAAATTGGGTGTATAAATTCACTATGGGCATAGAATTTCACTAAAATCTTAAAAAGCCTGAGAAGTCTAGAGTACATTTTTTAGGCTTTGGGTTTCACACTCCACAATGCAC
>NW_021407445.1:0-557 GCF_001605985.2 Dendrobium catenatum | reverse complement strand
CTTGGTGTTTAGTGTTGTGATGACCTAATGTAAATCATCAATTTTGGTTGATACCTCACAATCATTGTTAAAGTTTATGTATGTGTTGAAAAGGACTTTCGCGGTCTTGTGGTAATCCAGTAGAAGAAATTTAGAAACATTGAAGCTTTGATTTGCCTCTATTGTATCATACGAAGATGTTGAAAACATAAATCTTGGCCTTCTTTATCCGAAGATCTTTCTAGTTAATTCAAAACCAATATAGATCAAGGACATATTAATAGTCTTATTTCAAGAAAAAAAATCTTGGAAAACTAGAAATTTTTTTTAAATGCTTTTCAATTTATAACAAGAAAATATACTTTATTAAACTCTTTAATTGTTCATTTGAAAATTCATAATAAAATTTTATCATTAAAAAAAAAAATTTCCGATTCTCAGTTTGTTCTGGAAAACAAAGTATCATCAAGCATATTAGCTAATATAAAAATATATATACACAACAATTGTGCAGGGATAATTTTATCAGTAATATTTAAATTTTATATGTTTATATAATTAATAGATTCTAATATATT
>NW_021407444.1:0-379 GCF_001605985.2 Dendrobium catenatum | reverse complement strand
CCAAAAACGTCCGATTTGGACTTTCCGGGCCCAAAATTGGAGTCCGAAAGAGTTTGGCCGCCAAATTGGCCGGCACACCAGCCGGCTACCGGCTAGTACCCGCGCTGACGAGTGGGCTGGAGGGGTGCGCCTCTTGAGAGGCGGTTGCATTTTTTTTTTGTGGGGCCCACATAGAATTTTTAACCCAAAAAATTCCAAAAAAAATTCCAGAAAATTTCAAAAAATTCCGAAAAAATAGTGAAAAATTCAGAAAAATGTGGGAAATTCGAAAATGCTGGAAAAATCTAGAAACTTCCCCTCTTCTCTTCAAAAAAGTATAAATAGGCCCCTAGGCCTTTAGAAAAGTTGTCCTTCTCCTCTTTTCTTTTCTTCTTCTCTT
>NW_021407443.1:0-233 GCF_001605985.2 Dendrobium catenatum | reverse complement strand
GGAATGGTGCCCCTTTCCACTTGGCATCAATCCGAGAGCTCCTCCGATTCAATCCTGGCCGTCCGAGCTCGCGGGAGGAGGCTAAATAGGCTGGAGCTCTCTAGAGCTCAAGGTTGGATCCCAGCATTTTGGAATGATTCTTCAGAGTTCCCTCAATCTCCCAACGTCTCCCCTTGAGCTCCCAGATCTCTCCTTTCATTACTTCGAGCGAACTCCGGTGAAAGGCTTCGGCG
>NW_021407442.1:0-259 GCF_001605985.2 Dendrobium catenatum | reverse complement strand
TAGCATTAGCTCACAACCCGGTCTTTCATGCTAGGATCAAACATATAGAAGTGGATTACCATTTTATTAGGGATTGTATCAAGTCTAATCTCATTTCAGTTCATCATCTCAGCACACAAGATCAAAAAGCTGATATCTTCACCAAAGTTCTTCCACGACTTCGCTTTACGTTTCTTCGAGACAAGCTCATGGTCACTTCCGCACCATCAGCTTGCGGGGACCTGTTAACGTGTTCCATAGCTGAGCAGAACACAAAGTG
>NW_021407441.1:0-288 GCF_001605985.2 Dendrobium catenatum | reverse complement strand
ATATATATATATATATATATATAAACATAAATTTTATTCCATAAGAAGAAGGGACATATAACCAAAAGCCAAAAAAGACCAAAAGAGAAAAAGACAACTTAAAATACTACTTTAATCGATAAAATGCAAAGTAAACTAGAAAGAATAAATAATTCAAAATGTTGGACTCAAAATCGTCGCCTGGTTGACATGCTTGAACCATCCATTGGAGGAGAGAATACATCAGTGAGAAGACCCAAATACGAAAGCCACCCTTTAACACACAGAAGAAATAACCAAAAAGGTTTC
>NW_021407440.1:0-248 GCF_001605985.2 Dendrobium catenatum | reverse complement strand
GTGAACACCAAGAGTTTTTACATGGAAAACCCAAAAATGAGAAAAACCACGGGGCCTCGCCCAGTTGCAAATTTTCACTAGTGTTTTTGTAGGTTACAAATGGCGGATTTTGTCCCACAAGTCGGGATAATCCAAATACAACTTGTTTCTTCTACGAAATTCACAAAATCCTGCGAATTCCTGGCGTTTCCTGAAAATCCGACAGAGTTCCGGCGTCTTCAGGCGGCAGAAAAAACTCCGACGGCGGT
>NW_021407439.1:0-291 GCF_001605985.2 Dendrobium catenatum | reverse complement strand
CTTAGAAATCCGGGTTGTAGGCAGTGGTGCCCGGCCATTTTACTTTTCTGCATACCCTGGGTTGTAATTAAAGGGCAGTTGGCCTATGGACATTTACTTGATTAGTTTGATTTATATTGATGTGTTTACCTGATTGTGCAGTAGAAATTGCCTGCTTTTCTTAGGTTTCTTTCTTGCATGTCGATTTTGTTTTCGCCTGGATTTTCGTTAGGCTCTCTAAGGATTATAAAATTTTTCTACTCATAACTAATCTTTAAAATTTTAAGTTTTAAATAATATAGAAACTTAACG